>NC_047111.1:79324208-79512304 GCF_902500255.1 Thalassophryne amazonica
GTTATACAGCTTCATACCACCAGAGGGCGCAAGCACCAATGACTTCGCTCACCACTGTTGTTTTAAGCCTGGCTGGGCCCTCCAAGAGATCAAAATACACATTTGCAAATACGTTTGCTACAATAATGGCCCCCACAAATGTTTAAAAGACAAACGTTGGGGCTGGAAAAGCCGAGACAATTTTCTAAGTCAACAGTGTGTCATTTATGCAGAAAAGGTCCCGTGAACACACAGCTTTGTTTCTGCCCGTGAGACCATCCACCAATCACAGATGGGGACTCACAGTTTAATCTGCATGCAGCAGATTGCATCACATTTGCAAATACTTTTGCTACAATAATGGCCCCATACCCGCATGTCAATGAAATATCGTTGATTGAGTTTATTTTGTAAAGGCAAAATAAACAGACAGATTAACACTGACTCCATACTCTGTACATATGTGCAGTCTGAATTTAGCGAAATGAATGAGGTTTTGGTTCTGATAACCGCACGTTTATAGATGGAAGTGTCAACTTGTCCACTGCTACGTGCACGGTGTGCTCACAGTTACAGGCCTGGCAGCATTAGGCTTATTTCCACAGCGGTCTTCAGAAAAATATAATAAATCCGGTTCGTATGAGCGCACGCTGGACGCTGGAATGTGCATGCACAGCTGGTCCCATAAAACGGAATTCCATTAGATGCCACAGCTCTTCCATTCAAGGACCATTCTTTGGGAGCTCGCCGATTTAAAAATTCAGTTTAATCCATAATGTAAGTTATCAGTTAAAGTTCACAAACCCAGGACATAACACCACTCTTGAGTCTTGAAATGTTTGGGTGGCACACCAAGCAATCGTCAGGAAGCAGTCAGCGGATCTGTAAATCAATAAATCCAATAGCTATGGCCTAAGTATACACACAAATTTGTTTTCAAATATGGTGGGATGACCTTTTGACCAAAGTCCATAGGATGAGTCACATCAAGATTCGTGTGCAGTGCGCTGTCTGCCATCTTGTGATTTTTCTGTAAAACAGTTTGGACAAATTTTTCTGAAATTTGATACAGAGTCAGTCCTTGGAGGACTGTCTGGTTACGGTAAAATGAACTTTCTAAATGAATCGCTGTGGGGCTTCCAAAAGAGCCCTCCCCCTTCTTTGGGAGGCTGCCTACAGGGAAAAAAAAAAACAAAAAACGTCCTTGACCTTGAATTATTCTAATGGCCCTACAAAAGGCCAAAAATGACATTTTGCACACTGCAAAATTATTTTTGAAAAACCACTTGGGTATATACAGATTTCTTGAATCTGTGTCTACTCAAGACCTTCATCTTTTGCAACTTTGCGAGGCATCAAAAATCTTTCCAGTGAAACACAAAGTGTTTTGTAAATGTTGCTGATATAATTTACTTATTTTTTGCTGCTTCTGTTTACTTTAATAGACCTTACCTGGATCCAGGTTTGCAATGCAGAGGAAGCTTGGAGGATTATGAGAGCAGGACGTCGGAACCAGAGCTTCGCCTGCACTCACCTCAACCAAAACTCCAGCCGCAGGTGGAAACACACTCAACTTTTAATTTTCCAGATCTTGCTTTAGTTTGACATGTTTGTCTGTTACTGAGTCCATCTCTTATAAATGTTTTGTCTGCACAGCCACAGCATTTTTTCCGTTCGTATCCTGCATATCTGTCCAGAGGCAGACCCCAGTCGGGCCATACACATCAGCGAGTGAGTGACTGCGTATGTTAGGAGCCTCTCCACTGTTTGGACACTGAGAAGTGATACCACTGTTGTGTGTCTATTACAGACTGACTGTGTGTGACCTGGCCGGATCGGAGCGCTGCAAACAGCAGCGCAATGGTGAGAGGATGAAGGAGGCCAACAACATTAACACTTCCCTCTTAACGCTGGGACGCTGCATCACTGCTCTGAGGAACAATCAGACTAACAGGTGTGCACCCCTCCATGGTTTGAGTGGGAAAGGATAATATATTTTGCATAATGTATATGAAAAAAATGTTTTTATATATTTTATATACCCACAGGTCTCGGCCCCCTCAAGTGGTGCCCTTCAGGGACAGTAAACTGACTCGGGTTTTGCAGAGTTTCTTTTGCGGCCAAGGAAGCTCCAGCATGGTGGTGAACATCAACCTGTGTGCCTCCATCTATGATGAGACTCTCCAAGCCCTCAAATTCTCTGCTATTGCTACTCAGGTAAAAATGCTGCTCTTTATATTTGAATGCCATTGATTATTTTATTTATTTATTTTTTTATGTTTTATGTTTGACAAATGCTGGAACAACCCTTGTTTCATTGTAGCTGGTGCACGGCCCATCAACAAAGACCAGAGTGGCTTATATCCTGTCTCTGCTCCGCGAGCCAACAGCAAAGTCTAACAGCAATACGGTGATGGAGGAGGAAGAGGAGGAGAGTGATGAAGAAGATGATGGCGATATCACATTGTTAAATACTGAGGTAATATCCTCGATACATTATTACAGAGCACTTTGGAGTTTACTTAGAGGACTACCATTGTAGAAAATGGATCTGTAAAGTGAACACATTGTGGTCACTAAGGATGAGAGGAGGTTATATCTGATACTTGTAGTCTGGATCTTAATCCAATTGAAAATCTTTGGTGGAAGTTGAAGAAAATGGTCCATGAGAAGGCTCCAACCTGCAAAGCTGATCTGGCAACAGCAATCAGAGAAAGTTGGAGCCAGATTGATGAAGAGTACTGTTTGTCACTCATTAAGTCCATGCCTCAGAGACTGCAAGCTGTTATAAAAGCCAGAGATGGTGCAACAAAATACTAGTGATGTGTTGGATCATTCTTTTGTTTTTCATGATTCCATAATTTATACCTCAGAATTGAGTGATTCCATATTTTTTTTTTTCCCTCTGCTTGGTCTAAAAAAGTAACTGTTACTGACTGCCACAATTTTTTTTTCCTGATTTCTTATAGTGTTTCTTAAAGCCAGAAAGTTGCCATTTGAAATGACTTTAGTTTTGTGTCATGTCTGTGATCTGCTTTTTTTTCTACAAAATTAAACAACTGAAGGAACATCCTCCGAGGCCGGTGATTCCATAATTCTTGCCAGGGGTTGTAGTAGTTAGACCTCAGACAGAGTGCGCACCATGATGTTTTCGTTCTGTGTTCTTCTGTTCAGGCATTGCTGCAGGCCATAGATGTCCTGAAGAGAGAGATACAGCGTCAGCGGGAAGAAAAAGAAGTTCTGGAGAAAAATGTGAGGGAGGAGGTGGTGTCTGAGATGATGGAGGTCATCAATGAAATGCAGGAAGGCTTCAGGTGTGTGTGTGTGTGTGTGTGTGCGCGCATGCTTGGTTTAACATGTTAAATCAGAATTTAAAAACTAAAAGTAGATGGTAACTGAGTGCACTCTGGTTAAATGGAGTGTGCTGTTCCAACTAGTGCTTCTGTCAAGCTCGGAAATGAGTTTGGGCCTAACCTTAAAGTTGTTGACATGGTTACTAATGACTGGAAAAAATTATTTGTCCTAGTACAAATCAGAGGCTGGTTTTATTTTATCTTTATTGTTGGTCATTAAATGTAATGTGAACATGGGCCAACAGGGCAAAAGCAATATTTGGTTATTAAATGATGTGATAATCATGAAATTTGTTCATTATCAAAATAATTTAGTTGCAGCTCTGGTTGCTATTAATATTAATATATGTGCATATAAAATAAATATATATCTATTTTAATGTGCTGTTTTGAAATGAATGGTGATATGCTGTTATTTATTCTCACCTCCCCAGAGAGAGCATGGAGGCAGAGAGGGCTCTCATGGAAGAAAGGATGGAGGCCAAAACTAAGATCCTGCAGAAGCACCTCAAGAGGTTCTACAGCCAGGAGCTTAAGGTGAGCATTAAATCTGGTTTTAAGTTACACACCGTTGCATGTCAGGACTGTCTCGACAAGCATGCTCAAAATGATTGGATGTTTGCACGTTTTTGTACTTCCACATCACCACTGGGGTTCACTGCTACATACAGTACCAGAAAGCAGACGCTATGGAGAAGCTGGACGTTTTCAGCCTGTTAGCAGAACGTCGTACTATTCTTGGTGAAATAATATATTTTTAAAAGAAAATCCTCGCTTTCATGTGTGCTGAAAATGTGCTGTTAAAAGTTGGTGGGTGTTCACATCAAAGGCAGCGGGTCGGTTATTTAAGGTGCAAATTGTCAAACAATTTTAATCACTAAGAACAAGTATTTTAACTAGACATCGGTCTAGCAGGGGAAAATATCAACTAGACATAAGTGAAGAGTTGATGTTCCGTGTTCTCGGACGACACAGGCACAGGTAGGACACATACCAAATGTAACGGACAAAGTGACAAGAATAACCAAAACCACTTACTTATGGAAGGAAATGTTTCCCTTCTTCCTCCGTTTGCAGCTTTGTCAGCATGCGCAGCTTTCCAGCATATCAATCAATCAATCAATCAACCTTTTTTTATATAGCGCCAAATCACAACAAACAGTTGCCCCAAGGCGCTTTATATTGTAAGGCAAGGCCACACAATAATTATGAAAAACCCCAACGGTCAAAACGACCCCCTGTGAGCAAGCACCTGGCTACAGTGGGAAGGAAAAACTCCCTTTTAACAGGAAGAAACCTCCAGCAGAACCAGGCTCAGGGAGGGGCAGTCTTCTGCTGAGACTGGCTGGGGCCGAGGGAAAGAACCAGGAAAAAGACATGCTGTGGAAGGGGGCAGAGATCGATCACTAATGATTAAATGCGGAGTGATGCATACAGAGCAAAAAGAGAAAGAAACAGTGCATCATGGGAACCCCCCCACAGTCTATGTCTAAAGCAGCATAACCAAGGGATAGTCCAGGGTCACCTGATCCAGCCCTAACTATAAGCCTTAGCGAAAAGGAAAGTTTTAAGCCTAATCTTAAAAGTAGAGAGGGTATCTGTCTCCCTGATCTGAATTGGGAGCTGGTTCCACAGGAGAGGAGCCTGAAAGCTGAAGGCTCTGCCTCCCATTCTACTCTTACAAACCCTAGGAACTACAATTCCTAGGGTTTGTAAGAGTCCTAGGGTTTCCTAGGGCATATTCCACCTGTTTCTTGACAAGATTAATTGAGTGTCTAAGGGCGCTGCCTACTGAGTTGCCCGGAATTAAAATGGAGACCACGCCTCCTTGCTGGGACATGGCTCAATGTGACCGCAGACTCTAGTTCTCTTTTCAGGTACAAGCATATAAAAAAAAAAAGTCCATGTCAATACTGTCAAAACAAAAAAGAAGAAAAACAAAAAAACAGTTAGCTGCATAATATGAGTTCTGGACATCAAGATCTGCCAGGTAAATCCTGCCAAATAAACCTCTGTGTCACTTAATTACTCATCAGCTGGCATCACAGCAGTGAAAACCAGCTGGTTGGGGAAAGATGCAGAAGTGTCCTGTCAAAGTCCACAGTGCAGTCATGACACAGGGTTACATTCACAGTGCGACTGTTACATTCCTTAGGAGCGTGATGAAGAGATTGAAGCTTTGACTGCTGCTCTGGAAAAAAAGAACAAGAAATCTGAGTCAGTGCCACAGGAAGACTGTGAGGGGCCTCGACGTTCACAGCGTCTTACTCAGACAGAAAAAAGCAGACTGCAAGCTGAGCTCAACCAGTGCCGTGCTGAGCTGCTCACCAAGACTGAAGGTACCATCTGAAAAGACTGGTCTTTTTTTCATAAACACATGTTATATATATATATAGGTGTGTGTTGCTAGCGAGACTGGACTTTGTTCTTCCCTTGACAGAGCTGAATAGTCAGAAGATGCAGCTGGTAATACCGGGTCCAACAGGTACTCTGACCATTGCTGCTGACCGCAAGCTGGAGGAGAGTCAAAGGGTGAGGCGGCTTCATATCGATTATAACCCACACAGCACATTGAGTAGCTGCTGTACATTAGCATACCGCAGTTTGAATCTGTTCATTCAGAGACCATATATGTTCTGCCTGTTTCCTCACACAGAACCTGCGACAGCTGCGTCTGGATCTGCAGAGGTTGGGGGTGGACCTGCAGTCTGGTGAGAGAGCCTGCTGTCGAAACACAGGAGGGGAACGGCTGCGCCAGGCTTTGGCCGCCGCTGATGAGACACTAATTAAACAGGTACAAACACTGAGACTATGCAGTGTTGTATTGCTCAAAAGATTTGTTTGGCCAGTCATGTCATTTATACTTGAACTGGCGTGTTGCCCGTGGGGATCCACGGGCTATTGATTGATTAGTGTTTATAAAATAGGTAGATGACATTTTAAGGGTGGTAATAAATTAAGCAAAGCTTGTATAATGAGTTGGTATGGGGTGCGAGTCCAGAATGTTTTTAGAACCTTAGACCTCAACAATTTTTAGAAAAGGAACTCAACGCTTTTATTTCCTGTCAGTTTACTGTCTTAGTGTATTCATAAATTGATTAGGTTCTTGTTATCTACAAACTTATTATTTTAACTTATATTTTGGCTGTGTACTTACTAAATAAAATCACTCACCACGATCAGGGTTTTAATATAAAGATGATCTTGCTGGAATGGCATTTGAGTCCAAAAGGTAGTTGGCAGCATCGATTGTTCAGTGTTGTTAGCTAATATCCATCACTTCTCCATAAATATTAGTCCCATCAACATTCCATTTTGGCAGCATTGTTCCTTGACCTAAAATACATAAGCATACCAAAAGGCAAACGTCAGCTCTTCACAGCTGCTCTGTGATCAAAGTTACACACACACACCATTTTGTCTTTCCCATATTCTGCCGCAAGCAGGTGCTTCTAATTTTAGACAGGCAGAAACAGACAGTGGCGGAAGACATCACACACTACAGTTGTCACTCATGGTAACGGTGTCGTGGTCCTCTTTTTGGTCGTCTCAGGATGTCTTCTTTTAGATAACACAAACTAATTGCAAGTGATTTGCTAGAAAAGGACACAACACTTTGGAATAATTCAGCCTTAAGCAAGATAAAATGCACAGAGTTTTTAAGTTTATTTAAGCCTTTGACGCAGAGCTTATACAAACTGAGTCCTCTAGAGAGACTGAATATGACAACCGCGCTCATCTATTTATTGGAGACCCGCGGGCATCGCTCCTCCTTTGACTTTTTTATTTATTTCATTCCCAAGACATGGTTTTCTATTGGAAGCGTCCTCTAGTGAACCCTAAGCAGGTGTTAGGCCATTATTTCAATGTGACAAACGCTCCCATTAAAACGTGAAGGATTTACAACTGATTTTTTTAAAAGACCTTCGGCCACAGGTGCAGCTGGCCTGAGGCCCCTGCACGTGGCCTGCGGGCTCACGGCCACAGGTGCAGCTGGCCTGAGGCCCCTGCACGTGGCCTGCGGGCTCACGGCCACAGGTGCAGCTGGCCTGAGGCCCCCTGCACGTGGCCTGCGGGCTCATTACTGCTGGGATATCAGCCAACTTGGAAAGTACCTGACAGATCAAATGACTGATAGAGCCCTTTTTTTGGGTTGAACACCTGCTAGTTCAGCCAGAGGACATACAGTTCAGATCAGGACACTTGATAGTTCATCACAGTTCAAATAAGGACCTAAAAAGTCTTCTACAGTCCCTCCTCTGGGACTCGAAAGAGTCCCATTACATCAACTATACTCTTGGGTTGTTTACTGACAAGACATCCTCATTTGTGCATTGCAATAATAAAAAAGAAAAACACATCACTCGACTTACGGATAACTCTGGTGCGGATATGAATATAAGTGATACTTCACATGGTAAATATATTTAAGTGTAAGTGCAGGTGAACCTACATACTAAGACACAAGGTGATCAATTAGCTGGATTATATCAACGCAAGGTGACATTCAAACATTGAGTTTTGGTGTAATTCAAGGCACTTAAAATGGCCACATAAAACAAGTTACATCAACCTCTTAATCATGGCAAAGTAAAGGCCTTACATTGACATTAGTGCAACCAATCATCTTCTGGCATCTATTGTCTCACTCAACCAGAGGCTCCAACCCATTATACTTGGTTCTACATATTATTTTGTTAAAGCGTCACACATTTATTTTTTTAAATACATCAAATAACCCCTACGTTACCACTATTTAGTCAACCAATCAAGAAACTATTCTAAGGTTGCGCAGCTATATCTAGTTAAATGATAAACACAATAAATGGTTTCCCTTCATGTCCGTCCTTAAGTCATTTGCCTTAGTCAATCATATAATGGTTTTCATTATAGGCCATTTCTCAACATTTTCCACTTTGTTTTTCTTCTTTTTCAGCTTGTTTTCTAATGCCCTTTTTTGGCCAGACGCCAAATTTAGGCGATGCATGTCTCTTGAGGCATGCTATAATTTAAGAAAAAGGGGTCCCTATGGTGCATCTTTACTACTAAATCTCCAAACACGCCGTGTAAGGGTCCCCTTTTTATAACTTTGCAATGTGATATCTATGTGTATGCATTTAGCTTTATCTGTGTTACGCAGATGATGGTAAGGACAGACCCGACCTTCGTTACTAACATATATCCTTCTTTGTTTTTATTTACACTCAGATTTCTGAAACCAGTCCGCAATTTAAACTCAAGAACCAAGGTCATCGTCCGTTTTCAGTGCCATTACGTCAGTCCGCGCTCCTCAGCATTTACTCAGCATCTGAAGTTTTGGGAGAAGTTGGGGAATATGGGGAGGTTGGCCTTTCAGGGGTAGTGGGGGAAGGATCAGGAATTCTGGCTTTCAGACAGTCGCGCAGTTCTCTGATGGATCTTTCCAGCTCCTTGTGCTGCTTGGCCAGGTTGTACAGGGCCCCCAGAGAATTCTTGCCCACATTCAGGGTGGTGGTGGCCAGCCCTAGGTGTTCCCTCTCCATATGCTCCATCATGCTGGCTAGCATGTCCATACTAGACTGAAGACCACACAGTTGAGTATGGAGGCCCTCCTGAGCACAAGAGATGTTGGCATTGTCACGGTGTATCCTTAACAGGTATGCAGCTGTCTGACTCAGTTGTGGCATGAGTTCCTCAAATAGTCCATGGGGAATGTGATTTGTGAGGGGCAGGAGCTGCTCCAAGGTTTTTGGAACAGACTCTTGTGGAAGACAAAGCTCTCGAACCAAGATTGCCATGTCCTGTGGGGTGACCATGACCAGATTAAGGTTGTGCAGTCCAGGGGACAGGAAGTACAAGGGGGAAGGCATTTCGTGTGTGGGGGGAGTATTGCTGATGTCGCTCGGGCAAGTGGCTGGGACACTCTGGGCATTTAGCAGCCTGTACAAAGCTCCCCTCTGTCCTGGTCGGTGAGTTCGACTAAGGTCCACCCCTGCTGATCCTCCTCCAGAGGTACTGGGCTGATCGGAATATCTCTCCTGCCTTGGGGGTGGAAAGCTGGGGACAGGTCCTAGCAGTGAATTGGGTCTAGGATGCACTCGGGCGGTTGCTGCATATGGCCGACCTTGGCTGCCTCCCCTGGAGGGTATCATTGCCACTGGCACATGTGACTGTCTCCATGGCATCTGCGGAAGGGGTGTGTTCCTGAGTCCAAAGGGTCCTTCAGGTGATGGTGGAGTCCTTGGGCCGACTCTTGCTGCAGGCAGATTCTGTGAAGCCATCATCGCCAGGTGCTGGAACGATGAAGATCCTTCTGTTGCCAACTGGTTTAGCTGCTGGATGGATGGCGGCTGTGGCGACCAATCATGGCTCGACCGTCCCTCCTGTATATCCTCTTCTCCAAACAGTTCTGAGAGTCCAAGCAGACTTGATAGAGGCAGATCAGGCATAAGTCCCTGATCAGGGGAGTCTGGTCTCTCAGCCATACTCCTGTGTCCTATTAATATACATATACGTTCATTATTACAGCTCCATGTCATTCTTTCAGATACTGTCTATCCTATCCCTCATTGTTGTGGGAGCATGTGTGTGAGTGTAAATGTGCGTGCATGTCTTCTTACTCGTCTACAATATCACCAAACATGGTCCATCCCAGTCCTCCCTATCTGGGGTATACGCCACAATATTAGGTAGCTGGGGGCTGTCGGGGAGGATAATTGGTATTTCATCCATTTCCATATATTCTGGTTCTCTGTCTATTTCGTTTGTGCTTTCTTCTAAAGCTCGGACGGCTAACAGTGGGAGCTGTCCTACTGTGGATGAAATCAATTTATTGACCAGAAATTTTATCAAGGGAATACCACAACATATTACCAGCAAGACCGCCACCCCTGTTAGTGCCAAGATTACACCTATCTGATATAACCAGTCTTTCCATGATATCCACCCTCTCCTTAGAGCCCCAAACAGTGAAAATAGTGGGCCAATATTCATTCCATTCCCTACAATGTATCCAGAATCGTCAGTTTCATTTCTCCCTCCTATGGAGTTACTTAATAGTTCCTGTTGCATCTCTTCAAGTGTGATTAAGAGCTCTGTCAAATTTCCGTCTTCCCCTGTACGCATGGGAATAGCTGTGCAACATTCGGTGGCTTTGATCATAATACAAACTCCTTGTTCATCAGCCATCATCATCTCGATAGCTAATCTATTTTGCATTGTCATTAGCGAGGTGGTGTGCAGTTGTTCGGTTAAGGCTCCTACAGCTGCCAATGTCCAATTCAAATATCTTTGTTGATTATACCACAAGTAATTAATCCACTGCACCTCCTGGAACCTAGAACGGACTTTTGGAGTAACCCCGAACAGAGCCAATGCCCATCCCCATTTATCCCGGTCTTCATCTGCTTTAACTCTGCTACTGTCTATGGCTTCTAATTGTCGGGGTATCCCTTCTGGTATCCCGTTTCTTACTGTGATGTTGTAGTCTGTTTTAAACGTCATTATTCCTCTTTTCTTATGAAGTTTCTGTGGCATGGGTTGTATTGAATTTGGCATTTCAATTACTGTTATTGCTCCTGTGAGCATCACAGGAGCACAAAGGCCTTTGCAATTAGGGGACAGCGATGACAGGAGTTTCCTTTTTTGTCCGCAAATCCAAAAGATGTCAGCCAAGGGTACCGTTCCCTTAGCTAAATTTGGAGTAGATACCCATGAAGCATGGGTGAGATTCAGTCCAATTACAGACCCCCCTGTGGCCGGTACTATTTGTTCACACTGTATGCCTGCTGCTGCTGCTGGCAGAGTGTGACAGACGGTAATGTTCCATGCTGTTTTGGCCGGTTTGTATTCTTGCTGCTGTTGCATACACTGTATGTGGTGTTTTGACTGGGTCGTCCCTACCTGCCAATCACTTATGTATTGTGCTACTAAGCCTTTAGCTATACAGAATGGGTGTATCATCCCTTTCTCTATTTTAATCATAGGTGGAACGGTTCCTTCTGTACTTAGAGGCACTGGACAAAGTTTACTGTCGGCAGCATATTTTTCATCACCTACTGCCATTTTCATAACACATTGTGTATAGCATTCTGCTTGGTCTGAGTTATGTTGGGGGCTCCTATAATAGTTGTTGATATCAGGTAGGGGTTTAGCCTGAGGTATCACACCCTTCCGGTGACAGGCTATGCACGGCTTTTCACTGATCTGCCTAGCCGAAAATTTCAACCATTGGTAAAATAGATTTGTCTTCAACCCTTGTGTACGGGCTAGGTCTGTACTGGGATCCCATCTCCCTAAGTGACTGCTTGTTTCTAGGCTTCTAATTGTCCTCTTTTTCCATGGTTTGATTTTTACCCATTTTGTGGCTTCATGTACTGTAACAGTTACGTCTTGCTTGGTTTCCCTGCATCCTCTTTTATCACAAATGACCTCTATGTTGAGTGTTCCCTCCTCTTCACATTTGATGCTAATGGCTTCGCCTAATATGTAATCCCCCAGCTTTCCCTGTATTCCTATGTTCTTGTAGGCTTTTGATTTAATGTATACCAAATTATATGTTTTTCCTGTGTTTAGAATGCCTTGTTTAGCTGCTGTTGCGGCCATGGCCACGGCACAGTCCGTTGTATGTTTTGGACGTCTATGTTCTCCCATACTAACCACCAGTAGTATTGTCAATCCCTTAAATAATTCCTTAATCATTGTTCTGGTGACTGTTGAGATGTACTACTAGATGTGCTACTGAGTGAGCCGTCGCTAGATGAGCTGTCACTAGGGATGTGTGGTGTATCTGTGCTTTGTCTGGGTTGTACTTCCTGCGGTTCTTCTGTCGGTAAATCTACTGAGTTGCTGTCCGAGTCTGATGTCTCCTGTGGCCTGTCTATCTGTCGGTCTGTATTTCTGTCTGTCTGTTGGCCTGCGTCTCCAGTTGTTTCTGAGTCTGCATCTGAGTCTGTCGCTGCTCTATCTGGCAGGGATCCACTACTCTCTGAAGCTGTGCGTCGTCTTTGTTCAATCAGTCTCTGTGAGCGCCTTGGCCGGTGTTCGCCTGGCTGCAGGGAGGCGTGTCCTTCCCTCGGTGCTGCTTCTGGCTGCAGGGAGGCGTGGCCGTCCCTCGGTGCTGCTGTAGGGTCTCTGGCTTCTCTTGCTTCCCCCCTTGGCCCGGCGGCTCTGCCAAGACGAGCTTGCCGAGGCCGCAGGGGCGCTGGGCCACCAACCCTACAGCAGTGGTTTAAATGAAACCAAGTGTCCTTACCGTCTACTTTGACTGCTGTACGTGAAGCAAGAATAACTTTAAAAGGACCTTCTCGGCGGGGCCTGTCCCACTTCTTTTTGAACACTTTGACGTAAACCAGATCACCAGGCTGGATGCTCTGATTTTCAAGTGGAATCTCTGCTTCTCTGTCTTCTGTAGCACCTTTGACCTGCAAAAAGATAGTTTTGTGTATTTGGGTTAACTGTCTCAGATAATTATGCCATTCGTCTTGTAGCTGCTCCAGCGATGGTCCTTCGTAGGGTCCTCTCAGGTATGGAATAGGCATCGGCCGACCTGTAAGAGCTTCAAATGGTGTCAAATGGGTTAGTCGGTTAGTTTGTGAGCGCATTGACAATAAAGCAAGCGGCAACGCATCCAGCCAGGTTAGTTTGCCATTGCTGTCTGCTATGATTTTTGCTAGTTTGTTCTTTAAAATGCCATTAGCCCGTTCCACCGCCCCATTTGATTGAGGGTGATAAACACACCCAAACTTCTGTTGGATGCCCAATTGTTTGAATGTTTCTTGTGTAACCTTGGCTACAAAAGCCCTACCGTTGTCAGATGAGATAGTATCTGGAATGCCAAATCTTGGAAAGACGTCTCTGCACAGGAATTTGGCTACCGTTTTATGGTCTTGATTTGCAGAGGCTACTGCCTCAATCCATCGGCTGAACCTGCATATCACTACCAAAACATATCTCATTCGTTTAACTCGGTCCCAGGTGGTCCATCCAGTTGGTTATATCCTGTTCTAAAGCCGCTATGTCTTTGGCTACACATTGTTGTCTTTGCCTGAGTCGGGCCTCTTTTGCACTCTCAATGATGATCTCGCCAGAAATCTTTCGGGTGGGTGGCTGTATAATGTGATTCCCTTGATTGGGCGTCGATTGTTGTAATATTCTTCTTTCCTCGGCGTCCCTATGTCTTTGTATTCTTTCCTTCGCTAGCCGAAGTTGCTCAGCTAGTTCTTCATTATCTCTTCTGGCCAGATCCAGTGTGTCACAGAAGCTCTTGTGCCACTCTTTGGAGCCTCTATAGCCTGAGAAGGTCCAGTCGGTTGACTTATGGTGGGAGGGGACGGTTTTCAGTGGACCTCGATGTGCAGGTGGAGACTTCAGGTCTTTCTCTCTATCTTCGTCTACCTCAGTGTTACTGTTATATGTGGCTCCCCCTACTGGTCGTGATGGGAAACCACTTACTTCTGGACTTGGAGACCTTGTATGATCCATCTGACAGATCGAGGACCTGTCTCCTTGTGGCTCCCGAGCTTTTAGTGTCAGTGTGAATTTGCCCTCCACATCCATGCCTTGGTCCTCTTCACGAGTGCCTAATACAAATTGTCCAGCTGTCTTTCCCATATCATGACGTTTATATGGGGGTGGCTCTGCTTCCCAGCTCGGTGCACTGGCTTTAGTGTCTTTGGATCTTTCCTCTGTCATTTTTTCTCTTTTCTGCTGTAGCCTCTGCGCTTCCTGCTTGAACAAGGCCAAAACTTCTTTTTCTTCAGTGCGTTTTTTGTTGTTATTCACGTTATTCTGCTGATCTTTAATTTCTTTTTTCTGTATTTCTACCGCAACTGCTTCACACATCACCGGATCAAATGATCCCTCCAAAGGCCATTGCCTGCCCCCATGTGACCTTTTGTGCCACTTTCTCATACATTGGTTGGCCTTAATGCGTTTTCCTGGATATTTTCTTAGTACTAAGTCTAGCGGGGTACTTTCCCTACCTTGACCTTGAGAGTTACCCATGTAACCCTGACAAACACTATGTGAGATGTTTCTATGGTGCTCTGGTAGTCCCTCAGGGGCTGTCCTGATCCAGACCAATAGCTTGCCGGCTGTAACACCTGTTTTGTATTTTAAATCCTTAAAAGGATTAAATTTCCAACTGTTATGCCCGTCTTCTTTTTCTTTAACTAAATATGAAAATGTACCTGTTTCCCACCGAACCTTCCTTGGGACCACAGTCAGAGTCAACCTAGGAAACAGTTCTTCACCTGGATCGGTTGGTAGTGTTACTAAATGATTTAATGGTATGCTAATTTCTTTATTAGGATCAGCACAAAGCAGCTCCAGCCACGGAGTTAAACCCTGATGCCACAGACGTCTTATCAGCAGCTCCCAATTAATTAGAGGGAATTGTTCTTTCTTTTGCTTCAGATTGATTACCTTAGTAATCTGCCATAATTTCTGATTGATCTCTTGTTCGTCCAGCCAATGTTCTGCTCCTACACTGTCAAAATAGGTCCTTTCCAGCCAAAAATGTGTCCTGATTCCCTGGGTTTCGATGTCTCCGTCAGTCAAGTAATGTTCTGGGAGTATTATTTCATCATCACTTAAGTCTCCCATGAAAGACTGTCCCAAGCATTGATCAGTCTGTCAGCTTTTTCACTATAATCTAAGCTTTAACTTTTTTGATTTATAACCAACTTTATTTATTTAATCCTCTTACAACCCTAACACTTCCTAATGTCTTTGCTCCCGACTTTCTATTTTCCTTCTAATTTTTTTCACTGTCCACTTCTCTTTTTCGCTTCTCTCTTTTTCTGCTATGTTTATTAGTTTTCTCTCTTTGAAATAATATCTACCTTCTCTGTATTTACATAGCAGTCTCTTCTCCTGTCTTTTTCTTAACTGTCTCTGTTTCACACTTTCCTCTCTGCCTGTCATGCACCTCCCAAGTCCTTCTGTTGGGTCTAAACGTCTCCTCCTCCTCGTACTCTTTACATTAATCTTGTATGTCAGCCAGCCTGCAAGCCCTCACAGCTTTGCCTACAACTCCCCGCTTACTCTCCGCTCTCCCACACACCAATCTTCAAAAGCTTTATACACAAAAATTATTAAAAACAACTTTCTATATATCTCTATCTAGACTTCTGCCACCCTTTACTCCGCGGCTTTAAACAACCTTTTTATTCACTTAACACCAATGTGTTCTGTTTAAGTATGTATCTCTTCTTCACGTTAGACAGCTTCTCCGGCGCTGCCAGCAACTCATATATTATTTTTTAACAAGCCCTCTTTGAGCGTACAATATTTCATTTATTTCTACGCCTTACCGCGCCTCGCATGCGTATCCTGTGCCTTTCTGCACTTTCTTCTACTTTTTTCACTTACTGAGCTCCTCGTGAGCTTAATGTGCCTTTGCACTGAAAATACTCTTTCTTTTCTTATAAAAAAAACTCATATTACTGTGTACTTAATTACTTATTCTTCTCCCACGCCCCACAAGCGTGTATTTGGTGCCTTACTGCACTATTTTCTGCTTCATTAATTCTCATGTATTCTGCACTAACTCTTCATTCATTTTTTTTTTCTCTTTTCTTAAAAAATGACATCCTTTATTGAGCTCTTTTACTTACTGTCAGCTGTGCTACTTTGCACTTTTCTCTTTAAATCTCTTTATCATGTACGGTATTTCTACTGCGCCCCCTCAGGCGCTTATCTTGTGCTTCCTTTGCACGTATTCTCTGTTAAACTCTTTTTCTCACTTATTTCACTTCAGTCTCTGTTAAACTCTTTAAATAACCTTGTATTACCTTGTATCTATTTGTCAGTATACTCCCCTAAATTAACCCCTACAGCGCATGCTATCAGCCGGCACGTTAGTAACGAATTTCAACACCAATTATTCCCCAAGCATCCAGGTTAGTTCTCCATGCACTCTTTTCCGCACCAGAGTTCATGAACATTCCTGACCTTTCACTCACACAGACATTCTTTTTCCCGGGAACACACACACCTTCTGAGCATTTTATCTACAAGGCCTGATAATTTTCAATCTTATCTTTTTTAGTCTCTTGTCAATTTTCTTAGTCCAGGTTCTTTTGGGTAAGAGGCAATTAAAAAATATCACCTGTCAACTTGGGCGGAAATCCCGACTCACTCCTCCAGATCGTGCAGAAGTTATAAAAGGTTTCTGCTTACCTTTTAGTCGTGATCACTGTTATTTACGGTCTGGAGGGATGAGCTGGACTGTCCCAGGCTGCCGGAATGCCCCTGGACCCTCCTGGCTGGCTCGCCAAGTTCTGTCGTGGTCCTCTTTTTGGTCGTCTCAGGATGTCTTCTTTTAGATAACACAAACTAATTGCAAGTGATTTGCTAGAAAAGGACACAACACTTTGGAATAATTCAGCCTTAAGCAAGATAAAATGCACAGAGTTTTTAAGTTTATTTAAGCCTTTGACGTAGAGCTTATACAAACTGAGTCCTCTAGAGAGACTGAATATGACAACCGCGCTCATCTATTTATTGGAGACCCGCGGGCATCGCTCCTCCTTCGACTTTTTTATTTATTTCATTCCCAAGACATGGTTTTCTATTGGAAGCGTCCTCTAGTGAACCCTAAGCAGGTGTTAGGCCATTATTTCAATGTGACAAACGCTCCCATTAAAACGTGAAGGATTTACAACTGATTTTTTTAAAAGACCTTCGGCCACAGGTGCAGCTGGCCTGAGGCCCCTGCACGTGGCCTGCGGGCTCACGGCCACAGGTGCAGCTGGCCTGAGGCCCCCTGCACGTGGCCTGCGGGCTCATTACTGCTGGGATATCAGCCAACTTGGAAAGTACCTGACAGATCAAATGACTGATAGAGCCCTTTTTTTTGGGTTGAACACCTGCTAGTTCAGCCAGAGGACATACAGTTCAGATCAGGACACTTGATAGTTCATCACAGTTCAAATAAGGACCTAAAAATTCTTCTACAACGGCAACATGAAACTTAACTAAACTGACTAAACCAATTCAACTCCAAAACACAAATCAATAACACTAACAACACTGTTAAACTAACATGAACCACAATAACATTTAAACCCCCCAAAACCCAGAACTTCCATGGTGCATTGCAGCACAACGTCCATGGTTTACTGGTTAGCTAAAAATGCTAATTTCTCCAACAACATTTGTCCTATCAACTTTCCGTTTTTGCAGTGGTCACCCTTGACCCAAAATACTTAAGCATACCAAAAGGCAAGTGTCAGCTCTCTGGTTTTTGCGTGAGAGAAGCCGCACGCACAGGCCACTTGGCTATTGTAATATAGTCATGTTAAGGTGTCTGGCTGCTAATTTGCTGAAAAGGTGTTGAATATGTGTTCTTACTGACAGATTTATCCACAAAATAAATCTTGCATTAAAAATAAAAATAAAACGTTGATTCAGAAATTCAGAATCTTAGAAATTTAAAATCCATATCTCACCATACTGTTGTAATTGTGCAGATTTTGCTTCCTTCCAAAATTTCAGTAAGCTTTGAGTTTTAACTTGTAGTACACATTAATTCTCCTGTCAAAGGCTAATTATGAATGCATAATTTTTGTAATGTTTTTGAGGAACTGTATGAGCATTTCTCAATGTTTCTACCTTTTGTCCCTCTCTACTCTCAACTAACAAACTTGATGCACATCCACCTTTGAACTAAATCAAAGTTCCTAACATGGACACGAGATGATTAAAAGCATGCTGAGGAGTTGCATTTTGCCTCACTTTTGCTTCCGTTTGCTCACCTTCCCGCCTTACTCCTCACCTTCACTTTCCTCTCTGGATCCTGTCTAACCCTGTTGGCTGACTTCTTCTTAGGGCCACATCCTGGTGGAACTCCAGAACTGTCTGACGCTGCTCAAGGGTGACCTGAGGCGGAAAGCAGAGAGCCTGACCCAGACTCAGTCTGCACAAGCACAGCTGCCTCCGTCAGCGTTTGCTACTCCCACTGCACCACGTTCATGTAAGAAGAGAGGCTGCGGGATCGCCGCAGCCAACACTGAAAACAAGCCTCCAGAAAAACGGCCTTTCCTCCAGTCTCTGTTCACGACTCGCACTCCGTCTCGTAAATACAACACCCATGGCAATGACACTAGCGGTACTCCCTACTCGCAAATCTTGCGCTCTCGCCAGCAATCTCCACCCTTTAGTCCCACCCCCAACACTCCTGGTTTCAGACGCAAATACTAAGCTGGTGGCAGCTACACAGAGGATGTTCTTTGAGTCTATGCAAATAAATAGCTGGTAACTTTATTTTTGCTGTGCTGTATATGACGCTGTCATACCAAAAACTGTTAAGCCTTGAGTTTGCATGTTGTGTTTAACATGTTTTAAGAGAGTTGCTCTAGGTTGTGGTGCTAAGTACATGTTAAAATCACAAACTACAGATATATGGTTAAATGTAGAGTGAGATGCTCCTCTTTTGGGAAACATTTTATTATATTGGCCTCCCCCAACTGTAAAAAAGTTTTACACAATAAAAACATGAAAGTAACTGAGTGGTCTAATTTCTTATGATTAAAAACTGACATGTTTCATGAAACTGGCGACATCAAATTTACTCTTCCATGAACATTAAGTAAAACTTGGACAAGACTTTAATATTTAAAGTATTTACAAAAAAGCACATACTTCCACCAATGGCCCACAGTTCTGTTGGTGTAACGGAGCTGAAGTGTTGGTGTTAAAGTAAGGCTTTTTCAGTCATCTTGGAGCTCCATCAAGTGGATAAAAAATATTAACATGTCACTGACACAAGGTCAACAAATTTCACCCCCATAATCCTGCTGATAGTCAAGCAAGGCTGCAAAGCTCATGGCCCTCTCACCTTGACTATTTAGCTGCAGACGTATTAAAATATGAATATGCTGGCATATGTCTAAATTATGGGTAAGTTAAGCACACATTAAAGCACATGGGTATATGTTGTAATACGGTGAGGTTGTTCAAAAACTCAATGCACAATATTTCTGATACATGCCAGCAGTAAGTTATGTGATTGTTGACATTAATTGTAAGTAACTCCAGCTGAAATGTCAATGTCCAGTGTATCCAATGAGAAACCTTTGAACCTACTGTTGTGTGCAGAATTTTCAGCACCCCTGATAATTTTAATGATTTTTGCTTTAAATCATTGGTGGTCTGGATTAGAAATTTCAGTTAAATATATAGCAGACGACCACATTGATATTTGAGAAATGACAGGTTTATAGTATTTACAAAACATGCAATTAAAATTAGGCAGGTGCATAAAATTGGGCACCCTTATTTTATTCATTTGAATACATTTAGCACTAGTTATTGGAACACAAAATTGGTTTGGTAAGCTTACTGACCCTTGACCTCCTTACAAAAGGTGAATCCAATCATGTGAAAAGGTATTTTAAGGTGGCCATTTGCAAATGTTTCCCATCTTCGCATCTCTTCTAATGAGTGGCAACATGGGATCCTCTAAACAACTCTTAAATGACCTGAAAACAAAGATTGTTCAACATCATGGTTTAGGGAAGGATACAAAAAGCTATCTCAGAGATTTCAGCTGTCAGTTTCCACTGTGAGGAACATAGTGAGGAAATGGAAGACCACAGGCACAGTCCTAGTTAAGGCCCGAAGTGGCAGGCCAAGAAAACTCATAAGCTGAAGCGAAGGATGGTAAGAACAGTCAGTCAACCCACAGACCTGCTCCAAAGACATACAACCACTGGCAAAAATTATGGAATCCCCGGCCTCGGAGGATGTTCATTCAGTTGTTTAATTTTGTAGAAAAAAAGCAGATCACAGACATGACACAAAACTAAAGTCATTTCAAATGGCAACTTTCTGGCTTTAAGAAACACTATAAGAAATCAGGAAAAAAAAATTGTGGCAGTCAGTAACGGTTACTTTTTAGACCAAGCAGAGGGAAAAAAATATGTAATCACTCAATTCTGAGGAATAAATTATGGAATCATGAAAAACAAGAACGCTTCAACACATCACTTGTAGTTTGTTGCACCACTTCTGGTTTTTATAACAGCTTGCAGTCTCTGAGGCATGGACTTAATGAGTGACAAACAGTACTCTTCATCAATCTGGCTCCAACTTTCTGATTGCTGTTGCCAGATCAGCTTTGCAGGTTGGAGCCTTGTCATGGTCCATTTTCTTCAACTTCCACCAAAGATTTTCAATTGGATTAAGATCCGGACTATTTGCAGGCCATGACATTGACCCTATGTGTCTTTTTGCAAGGAATGTTTTCAGTTTTTGCTCTATGGCAAGATGCATTATCATCTTGAAAAATGATTTCGTCATCCCCAAACATCCTTTCAATTGATGGGATAAGTGTCCAAAATATCAACGTAAACTTGTGCATTTATTGATGATGTAATGACAGCCATCTCCCCAGTGCCTTTACCTGACATGCAGCCCCATATCATCAATGACTGTGGAAATTTACATGTTCTCTTCAGGCAGTCATCTTTATAAATCTCATTGGAACGGCACCAAACAAAAGTTCCAGCATCATCACCTTGCCCAATGCAGATTCGAGATTCATCACTGAATATGACTTTCATCCAGTCATCCACAGTCCACGATTGCTTTTCCTTAGCCCATTGTAACCTTGTTTTTTTCTGTTTAGGTGTTAATGATGGCTTTCGTTTAGCTTCTCTGTATGTAAATCCCATTTCCTTTAGGCATTTTCTTACAGTTCGGTCACAGACGTTGATTCCAGTTTCCTCCCATTCGTTCCTTATTTGTTTTGTTGTGCATTTTCAATTTTTGAGACATATTGCTTTAAGTTTTCTATCTTGACGCTTTGATGTCTTCCTTGGTCTACCAGTATGTTTGCCTTTAACAACCTTCCCATGTTTATATTTGGTCCAGAGTTTAGACACAGCTGACTGTGAACAACCAACATCTTTTGCAACATTGTGTGATGATTTACCCTCTTTTAAGAGTTTGATAATCATCTCCTTTGTTTCAATTGACATCTCTCATGTTGGAGCCATGATTCATGTCAGTCCACTTGGCGCAACAGCGCTCCAAGGTGTGATCACTCCTTTTTAGATGCAGACTAACGAGCAGATCTGATTTGATGCAGGTGTTAGTTTTGGGGATGAAAATTTACAGGGTGATTCCATAATTTATTCCTCAGAATTGAGTGAGTCCATATTTTTTTTCCCCTCTGCTTGGTCTAAAAAAGTAACCGTTACTGACTGCCACAATTTTTTTTTCTTGATTTCTTATAGTGTTTCTTAAAGCCAGAACGTTGCCATCTGAAATGACTTTAGTTTTGTGTCATGTCTGTGATCTGTCTTTTTTCTACAAAATTAAACCGAATGAACATCCTCCGAGGCCGATGATTCCATAATTTTTGCCAGGGGTTGTACAATATGATCATGCTGCAGAGTCTCTGTGCATCATTCAACTATACAGCGCACTTTCCAAAAAGAGATGCTGTAATGCAGAGGAAGCCTTTTCTTCATACACGCCACAGTCACTTGAGGTACGCTAAAGCACATTTGGAAAAGCCAGTTAAAGTTTGGAATAAGGTGCTGTGGACTGATTAAACTAAAATTGACATAAGGGGCAGTATGCATGACTGAAAAAGAACACTGGATTCCAAGAAAAAATTTGGAGGTGGTTCCATCATACTGTGTGGCCAGTGCAGGTACTGGGAATCTTGTTAAAGTTAGGGGTCACATGGATTCCAGTCAATATCAGCAGATTCTTGAGAACAATGTTCATGAATAAGTGACAAAGTTGAAGTTGTGCCAAGGCTGGATCTTTCAACAAGACGACCCTAAACACTGCTCAAAATCTACTAAAGCATTCATGCAGAGGAACAAATACAACGTTCTGGAATGGCCATTTCAGTCCCCAAACCTGAATGTTATTGAAAATCTGTAGTGTGATTTTAAGAGGGCTGTCGAACCTCAGAAATTAACAAACCTGACAGAACTGGAGATGTTCTGTAAAGAAGACTGGTCCAACATATCTTCACCCAGAATCCAGACTCTCACTGGAAGCATTTAGAGGCTGTTATTTCTGCAAAAGGAGGCGTTACTAAAATTGATGTATTTTTTCTGTTGGGTGCTCAAATTTATGCACCTGCCTAATTTTGTTTAAGAATTACTGCACACTTTCTGTAAATATTATAAACTTCATTTGACTTCTCAAATATCAGTGTGTCTGTCTACTATATGATATATTTAACTGAAATTGCTGATTCAAACAACCAACAATTTATAAAGGAAAATCATGGAAATCATCAGGGGTGCCCAAACTTTTACATTCAACTGTATGTAGACGGATTTGACGTTTCAGATAAACACAGAACTTACTCAACATGTCAGCTACTGTATAATGGTGTAGTGGCATCACTTTTGATGGCATATGCTGGCTAAATTGCCAAGGTGTGACGGTCCTTTTAGCAGAGGAAGAAAAATGCAACATTTAGGATCATGCAGTCACTCAAAATACATATACTGTAGATGTATTTTTACTTAAGTATTTTTGATGTCATTCTGGATCATCAATTTGAAAATTAAAATCTGAGGCATTAGGGTCATTGTCAATCAAAAGAAAGCTGGACCACATCCTGAATCCTTCAGCATGAACTATGACCTTATTTCAGAATAGAACCCCATGATCTGTTGTGATTTCAGTACTGGTAATTAGATCCTTCCGGTGGTCGTGTCACACAAACTGTCCTCATCCAAACTATTTTTAAGGCAGGAGATGCACCAGTTGCCCATGTAAGTTAGGAGTGTCAGGGCGTGAAGGTGATCAGGTTGAGTGGAGACACTCTTCTGATGGGAGTATTGCTGTTGGAGAGTGGAGCGAACAGATCTGCAGACGGCGTCTCAGCTGGATCTCTGACCTGGGAGATCTGCCTGAGCAGAGCCTTTCCTTCTTCACGAGCCTGTAGACAGAATAGACAGGACAGCAGTCAGAGTCCCCCTTCTCCCACAGTGTTCAGTTTCCACACACATACACTCTTACATCGTTGTAGTCACAGCAGCGCTGAGCGCAGAGGGATGCCTCGTTGTACAGTTTGTTCTTGAAGTAGTACTGACCCAAGTATCGCAGTGCCGTGCTCACCTCAGCATGCTCCAGTTGCTCCTGTGGGGTTTCATGAGAAACTTTTCAACTTTTAAAAATCTTACTGCTACAAGAGCTATGAAATAATCATTAAATCAAAAGGAGTTACACATAAATATCTTCAACTTCGCCATGTACTACAGGGGAATTTTGGGTCAACTTTAGGTCCTCCAAAAATCAGTAGACAAGCTGGAAAAGATCCTTCAAGTACCGGGTAAAGGTCTTGAAGCAGCTAAGTATTATTGGATGCTGATGGAATGTGAGGGGGAGATGGGAATATCAGCCTTGAGATTGTCCTGGGAAAGAGACTTGGGGGTGACATACAGTAGTGTTCAGAATAATAGTAGTGCTATGTGACAAAAGATTAATCCAGGTTTTGAGTACATTTCTTATTGTTACATGGGAAGCAAGGTACCAGTAGATTCAGTAGATTCTCACAAATCCAACAAGACCAAGCACTCATGATATGCACACTCTTAAGGCTATGAAATTGGGCTATTAGTATTGATTGATATGATTTGGCGCTATATAAATGAAAATAAATTGAAATTGAAATCTAGTTCTATTGTCCATACTGAAATCTATTCTAGTGCATCTTGCTGCAGGTCGACCAGCAGTGTCTGTTAGCATAGCTAGCTGGTGAAGGCATTAAATGTACCAGTCAATATAAAGTTTACCAGACCTAGAGTGTGTCATTTAGACTTCATAGCAATTGATTGTTTGTGTGGTTCACAGGCAGCACGCTGGCTTAGTGTTTAGACCTGTTGTCTCAAAGTGAGAAGGTCATTGGATCGATTCCCACCTGTGGCTTTTCTGTGTGAAGTTTGCATGTTCTCTTCACATTTGTGAGGGTAAAGCCCGGGTGCTGTGGCTTCCTCCCACATCAAAAAACATGCAGTTTGGGGGTTGGAAATTTGAAATAATTTGTAGGTGTGCACGCGGGTGTGAATGTGTTTGTCTATACGCAGCCCTGCGACAGACTGCATAATGTCCAGGGTGGTTGAAGGCGTGTTTGCGTGGCTGGTTCACCCATCTGACCAATTCTACTTTAGATAAATGGACTGCCATTTATATACCACTTTTCCATCTGCAGCAGACACTCAAAGCACTTTACAATAATACCTCACATTCAACCTCACGTCAATGAATCACCAACTAGGGGATTAAGAACCTTGCCCACGGGCCCTTAGTGGTTTTCTGGTCAGGCTGGGATTTGAACCAAGGATCCTCTGGTCTCAAGCCCAACGCTTAACCACTAGACCATCACGTTTGCACTGGGGCTAGGACCACCTACCAAGTTGGCATGTACAGAAATGCAAAATAAATAAATGTGGAAATATAGAAATAAACAAACGCAGTGCTACATAAAGCAAATGGTAAAATACATAATTTACAAATAGCCCAAATAATAGTTGTGTGCACATACAGTAGTGTTCAGAATAATAATAGTGCTATGTGACTAAAAAGTTTAATCCAGGTTTTGAGTACATTTCTTATTGTCACATGGGAAACAAGGTACCAGTAGATTCAGTAGATTCTCACAAATCCAACAAGACCAAGTATTCACGATATGCACACTCTTAAGGCTATGAAATTGGGCTATTAGTAAAAAAAAAAAAGTAGAAAAGGGGGTGTTCACAATAATAGTAGCATCTGTTGTTGACACTACAAACTCAAAACTACGTATTATGTTCAAACTGCTTTTTTATCAATCCTGTGAATCACTAAACTAGTATTTAGTTGTATAACCACAGTTTTTCATGATTTCTTCACATCTGGGAGGCATTCATTTTGTTGGTTTGGAACCAAGATTTTGCTGGTTTACTAGTGTGCTTGGGGTCATTGTCTTGTTGAAACACCCATTTCAAGGGCATGTCCTGTTCAGCATAAGGCAACATGACCTCTTCAAGTATTCTGACATATCCAAACTGATCCATGATACCCGGGATGCGATATATAGGCCCAACACCATAGTAGGAGAAACATGCCCATATCATGATACTTGCACCGCCATGCTTCACTGTCTTCACCGTGAACTGTGGCTTGAATTCAGAGTTTGGGGGTCATCTCACAAACTGTCTACAGCCCTTGGACCCAAAAAGAACAATTTTACTCTCATCAGTCCACAAAATATTCCTCCATTTCTCTTTAGGCCAGTTGATGTGTTGTTTGGCAAATTGTAACCTCTTCTGCACTTGTCTTTTATTTAACAGAGGGACTTTGCAGGGGATTCTTGCAAATAAATTAGCTTCACACAAGCGTCTTCTGTCACAGACCTGACAGGTAACTCCAGACTGTCTTTGATCATCCTGGAGCTGATCAATGGGTGAGCCTTTGCCATTCTGGTTATTCTTCTATCCATTTTGATGGTTGTTTTCTGTTTTCTTCCACGTGTCTCTGGTTTTTTGTCCATTTTAAAGCATTGGAGATCATTGTAGATGAACAGCCTATAATTTTTTGCACCTGCGTATAAGTTTTCCCCTCTCCAATCAACTTTGTAATCAAACTACGCTGTTCTTCTGAACAATGTCTTCAACGTCCCATTTTCCTCAGGCTTTCAAAGAGAAAAGCATGTTCAACAGGTGCTGGCTTCATTCTTAAATAGGGGACACCTGATTCACACCTGTTTGTTCCACAAAATTGACAAACTCACTGACTGAATACCACATTACTATTATTGTGAACATCCCCTTTTCTACTTTTTTTTTTTACTAATAGCCCAATTTCCTAGCCTTAAGAGTGTGCATATCATGAATGCTTGGTCTTGTTGCATTTGTGAGAATCTACTGGTACCTTGTTTCCCATATAACAATAAGAAATATACTCAAAACCCGGATTAATCATTTTCATCACATAGCACTACTATTATTCTGAACACTACTGTATACGCGTAGAAAAACTGCAGACATTAAATGAATTATGTCCCCTTTCATTAACTATAATGTATATTTATTGATAATTTTTTTGTCCTTGATAAAACAGCAGCCGCAGCCCAGAATCAAAGATCTTATGAAGAAAACTTGATGGTGTTTGTTGAACTTGCCTATTTTAAAAAAGTCTGAATTTACATTATTGATGTAAAAATGTTTGATTCTTACATGGCCTTATTGCAAAATAATTTCTGCATTTCAGTGTAACTGTTTTAGATTTAGTATAAGACGGCCTGTTATAAAAGCACCTGAAACTTGTGCACATTAGCATTTCTGCAGGGCTACACGTGCAGGTACAAGAGTAGTTTAGTGAAACACTACAAGGAATTCACGCTTCATATCAGTGACACTTCCTGACTCGTACATTGTGTAACTCACCCCACAAGAGAAAATGTCCTGGATGTAAAGCATGTAATGCTGCGCAGCATCGTCAGACTCATTCAACTGTTCATGGAGCCTGCCATCACAAAAACAAAAAGGTTTTACTTTGAGCTAAATATTTAACACCTCAAAATGAAGTTTACCTAAATACTGATGAACATTTACTTAGCCAGTTTGAGCAGAGCCATTTTCTCCACGTCTCCGACAGAATACGCCCTCCAGTAACACTGGAGAAAGGAAAGCATCAACTATTTAAAAACAAACCAGAGAATTAAGTTCACAAATTAAATTAGTCACCGTTTTTATATTCCTACCTTTTTAGCTTCAACATGCTGCCCCAGTTTTTCGTAACTTTCCCCAAGTGCCACCAACATGCGCGAGTCATTTGGTCTGTAAAAGTTCAGAAACATCAGTTCTGGTGTATGTTAAAGCTTTTTAT
Organism: Thalassophryne amazonica; assembly: GCF_902500255.1. Taxonomy (NCBI): domain Eukaryota; kingdom Metazoa; phylum Chordata; class Actinopteri; order Batrachoidiformes; family Batrachoididae; genus Thalassophryne; species Thalassophryne amazonica. The sequence continues at coordinate 79,351,367 of NC_047111.1, forward strand.
AAATAATTTTGATGCCAGCATAAAGTAATTTACCTGAGCTGATGAGCCTTTCGATAGTAGTACAAACAGTAAAAGGGCATTTTGAGAATCTCATAAGTCTGACCTAAACCGTACCAGGCACGGTAGTCTCTTTTGTTCACTTCAATGGCATGCCTGGTAGGAAAGTCAAAACAGCCATGATGCAGAGAGCCAGCAGCACCAAAAAACAAAACAAAACTTCCTACCCCAGACACATTTACTATGCAGTGCCATACTCTTTGTTAATGAGGGACATAAATTAACACCAAGTCATAGTCAGTAATACAGAATTTGTTATTTGTATCAATCCCCTAAAGTAAACTGGCCACAAAAGTGACAATTCAGTTGTTGTACTAAAGGGTGCACATGGTGACTGTACATATACAAGGGTATTTCAAAGGCTCCCGGTCTCACCCCGGAAATGACAGGAAAAAGATTGTTCTTGCATTATTTTTTGTTGGGGGGGGGGGGGGGGGCATGAGGGTTTTCAAGTACCTTTTGCACTGTAAACCACTGTAAGTGTTGGACTGGTGTTTGTGTGTCGAGTTACAATATTTAGGTGTCAACAAAAGAGATAACAGTAAAACCATTTCCCACCCCAGTTTCTCAGAGATAAAAACAACTCCTGTAACTATTCAAACAACAGTTCAAAATTGATTTCCAGAAACATAAAAGTGAGAAAAGCAGTAAATTTAGACTCTGCAGCTTCAGTCAGACCTGTAGGCCTGGATTGCAGCTGAAGTGTTCTTCATTTCCATGTATTCGTGGCCCATGAGGGTCCAGGCACCGAGACAGCGAGGGTTCAGTTTGAGGGCTCGCTGGAAGCACAACGCTGCCTTCTCGTGCTGAGAACGTAAGCTGTAATAGTTACCTGTGGATGACAGCAAGACAAGTACAGGAAAGAATTCTGCTTATTTACAAATTTTACAGCTATATATTAAAGTCTTCACGAAACGCTGTGATAAGCTACTTATGTAGTATTTAAAAATGAATCACAAATTACCACAATTGAAAGTGATGTTTTGGAATTTAATGTAATCTGATCAGACACCAAAATGTGTCATTATTTATTGCATGTTTTAAAGTAAAATTAACAAATGTTATCACTATTTTATTTGATAAATGCATCCACTCATAAATGACAATTTCCTTATATATATATATATATATATATATATATATATATATATATATATATATATATATATATATATATATATATATATATATATATATATATATATATATATATATATATATATATATATATATATATATATATATATATATATACACACATACATACATACATACACACACACACCTTGTGGATTAAAAAAAAAAACATTTGCACAGAAAAAGGAGATACAGACGTTGTGAAGGAGAATTAAGAGGCCATTTAAGATATACACACAAGAAATGAAATGTCAAAATAAATTAAATATGAATATGTATTCCACAGTTTTGCTCCTTGATATCAAAATGAATAATGAACTCCACATATCTGAACTTTAAGTGACTATAAACCAGTTGACTGTCTGCTAGAATAAGTAAATGCTACAATTACTATTTACTAATCACTCTCAAAATAAACCTCACACTCACTTTCAACCGCTTAGTCCAATTAAGGATCGCTGGGTGCTGGAGCCTATCCCAGCAGTCATAAAGGGCGAGGCAGGGTACACCCAGGACAGGACGCCAGTCTGTCACAGGGCCACAAACAGACAAACACATTCACATTCACACCCACTTGCACTCCTATGGACAATTTAAGATTCCAATCCACCAAACCCACATGTCTTTGGATGTGGGAGGAAACCAGAGCACCCGGAGAAAACCCACGCAAACACGGAGAGAACATGCAAACTCCACACAGAAAGGCCACAGGCGGGAATTGAACCCATGACCTCCTCGCTGTGAGGCAACAGTGCTAACCCTTAAACCACCGTGCTGCCTAAAATAAATCTTAAAAACAAAAATACAAATTTTAAACTTTAATATAAAGAATGTGTATTCATTCTCTGGAACAGTGGCTCAGATGCATGCCATGTGGGAGGTGACAGTCTAGTGGTTAAGCGTTGGGCTTCAGACCAGAGGATCACCAGTTAAAGACCCAGCCAGTCCGGTAAAATCACTAAGGGCCCTTGGGCAAGGTCCTTAATCCCCTAGTTGCTCCCGGTGTGTAGTGAGTACCTTGCATGACAGCACACTGACATCAGTGTATGAGTGTGTCTGTGTGTATGGGTGAATATGAGGCATCATTGTAAAGCGCTCTGAGCTTCTGATGCAGATGGAATAGCGCTATAAAAATGCAGTTCATTTATTATTGTTTTGAACGGGAAATAAAATAGTGATGCAAAAGAAAAGGCTTCTGTAAAAAAAATTTATTGGCTGTTTCAGTAAGACCAATATAGATGAACTTTACCATAGCAAACATTTTTCTAATTACATGAATATATTTGAAATTTTTGTCTAAATGTGAGAGGACTCATTGATTTGTCACAGGAAAATGTATTTCATACTTTTATAAAACACTGCAGGGATAAGCAACTTCAATTTATCCCAGGACGTGTTCTCTTTGTAAACCGTAGCAACAGTGTTGATGTCTGTGCTAAAAATGCTCACCAATGACACAACAAGTCTCTACCCGGTATTTGTCAATCTCCACCAGGTTGTGCGCCAAGTAACTCAGCTCAGGCTTCATGGTCTGTGGGAATATGTGACGATCATCACGGTGGCACAGAACAAAGATAACGTCAAATATTTAGGTAATTTATAACAATTATTAATTTATTTAAAATACCAAAATTAACCTCAGTGTCAGTAAGAGAACAAATGTGGCATCTTGCATATATTTTCTGACAACTCCTTTTGGACAGACGTGGTTATAACAAAGACAAGATTGTCTTTAGCACATTGTAAGTTGTGAACTCACTTTGACATAGAGCAGGTTGGAGAATGTATCCATGTTGTCGATACGATACGGATCCTGCTCCCTCAACTCATTGAAGAGGGCCAAAGCTTGGTCAATATCTGGAATGAGCAGAGACAGTTTTAAAATTCACCCATCCTCTGCAGATTTTTGACCCAACCAATGTCAAAGTGAAAATGCCAGCCACGAACCTCTGATGTTGTGGTAGGCAACAGCGATCTGTGAAATGATGTAGGTGCTCTTGGAGAAGCCGGCCTCGATGAGGTCCTGGTATTTCTGCAGCGCTTCTTTGATCATCTGCAGTTCTGTGTACATGTGAGCCATGAAGAAGTCCCTGATCCAGCAATCTGGCAGAGAAAGTGACTTCAGCTGTGGAGGAGAGGAATTCACATGTAAATCACCTCAGCTGTTCTTGGTTCATCAAGAGGAAATAAGGAAAATTTGTTATCAGCTGTAAAGTGCAGTCCTGAGGCTAAAATCTGAGGACTGACGTGCAGATGTCAATTACACCACAATCCTTTGTACATTACAAGTTTGTATACAGATCAACGTGAGTTCATCCAGTCCAGTTGAAGATTCAAGCTTCTCTACTATGAACGTGAGTTACCATTTCAATATTGGTGATAAGGTTACTCAGCTCCAGCCATGCTCCCCAGTGAAGTGGAAGTGCGTGAATTGCCTCAACAAACACGTCCACTGCTTCCTTCATCAGATCAAGTTTTCGCAGTACCACCCCATACCTGTTTACACAAACAGGACACAGATTAGCAATTTGGGCATGAAGGTAAATGCAGCCAAAATTGACCATGACCACAAATAAAGAAATTATCAATCATCACTTTAAAGAAACCATGAAGTCATGATATGATGTTTTGGGACAATACAACAAGTCTTCATGAAATAACATCTGTTAATATTAACTTTGAGTAAAAGACTTACAAGTACAGGGTGAAGCCATCTAACTCTCCTGCACCGTGTTTCTTACACAGCTCCACCCTCAGTTCTCGCAAGGCTTCATTACGGACTTGGCCCTTTTCTAAAGGACCTAGAAACACACACACACACACACACACACACACACACACACACACACACACACACACACACACACACACACACACAGTTAAATTTAACAAACTGACGTCCAAATAAAGAGGATGTTTAAATAAAGAAATCCTCACCCAGGCTGTCAACAGTCTCATCATCCTTTTTCTTCTCTCCTGACTGAAGAAAAAAAAAGGAAAAAACTAAAAACAATGGCATACTTTGACAACAGTTTACAGGAATAACCAGTTTCTGAATTAATTAGAAATATAACTTAGTAGCAAAAGTAGACGTATACATATCCAACTCACCAGATAGCGAGAGTACATATAAAGGAAGTAAGCTTTCTGGCTACGGCAGCCTCTCAGGAAGTAAGCAGCCCGGTCATACTCTTTTAGGTCAAAGTAGGATTTGGCAAGCGTGAGTGCATCCAGGTCCTGTGCATCTTCCTGATTAACAACAATATGGAACAACAAACAACCATAAAGCTTTCTGAATTATTTAAGCCTCAGTTAACTGCAACTTTACCTCCATAATGAAATTAAAAGGGTCACTTATCCACCCACCCTGTTTTCCACCATTAATAGCAACAACAGAAATATATAAAATGTGCTGAATAGTTATAATAGAATCATCAGCAGGGGGCAGCACAACTTTTGCATTTCTATGTAGTGTGGTATGAACAAATGTTACTGAGCCTCACAATCACAAACATTTCAGTGTGCAGCTATGTATCTGCTGAATTATAAAAAGACTTGCCACTCTCACCTGTGTGCTTGCTCTAGGAGGTTGGAAATGTTGGACCGTACTTGTGTGAAGTGGCATGAGGCAGCTTTGTGTGATTTGGCGCTATATAAATGAAATAAATCGAAATTGAATAGAAAAAAAGTGTAGAAAAAAACCGAACAAAACAACAACAAAACAAACTGGACACTACATTACTGTCCCCCGCAGACAGACAGATGCCAGGAGGATAAAAAGACTGAATAGAAGGGATCACTGTTGTTATTTACTTCTGCCTTTCCTGAACATGTGCACACAGACGGTAGGCAGAAAACTCCAGATTCCAAGCAGATGTGGTGAGAAAATGCACGGGAAGATTTCAGACTACATGTCAACTCTTAATCCTGAAGATCGAAAGCGATATTGTGAGAAATTAAATCTTGGGGATGACGACCATGAAGGATTTCAAGTTTTTGGAGTCGTACAATTATTTTATCAGTCATCATGTGATCGCTGTTATCAGCCTGTTGCTGCAGACGTTGTTGTGTGTCTGAGCTCTTTCTGCTGTCTGGTTTTGTCTCTGTGGGCTGAGTGCAGCAACAGGACGTGCTCTGAAATTGAGGAACTTTTTAAACGCAGTACAAAAAAAAGACACTCCCGCAGAGTCCGGCCAGTGTGCACATAGTGCGTCAGGCTGCAGTTCACCTGTGTGACAGAGTCATTAAATGCAGCAGTTATGTGTGTGCGTGCAAGGTTGGAAACAAATGATGGGAGGAAAAACAACGAGCCAAAGGTTTATCTGTGACCAAAATAAAGAAATAACTAAAATAAATACCACAACAATGAAGCGGCCATAACCACAACATCAGCATATATATATATATATATATATATATATATACACACACGTATATATACACACGTATATATACATACATACATACATACACACACATATATACATACACACACACGAGGTCTGTTAGAAAAGTATCTGACCTTTTTATTTTTTTCAAAAACCATATGGATTGGAATCACGTGTGACTGCATCAGACATGCTTGAACCTTCGTGCACATGCGTGAGTTTTTTCACGCCTGTCGGTTGCGTCATTCGCCTGTGAGCAGGCTTTGTGTGAGCACTGGTCCACCCCTCTCGTCTTTTTTTTTATTGCGACTAAATGTCTGAACGATTTGGAGCTTTGCTGCATCAATTTTTTCCAGAAACTGTGAGAGACCTCCAGGTGGACACCGTTTGGAAAATTAATATGGCTTTCAGGGACGATTTTATGGGGATTACACAGATTAAGGAGTGTTACTGCCGCTTTAAGGACGGCCCACAACTGCTGAGAGTGCGGCGCGTTCCCAGCGCCGATCGACATGCTCAGACCCCGCTGAAACAACCAGATCATTTCCAACGTGAAGGCTTTGTTGATCCGGGACCTCGTCTGACTTTCACAAAAAGGCAGAAGTCGTGGACATCAGCACTTTTTCGGCACATTCCACTGTTACAGGAGTTTTTTTTCATGGAAAGAAAAGCGGAGGGATGCGGCACAAAACCACCTCCGTGTTGGTCTCACAGGACAGCTTTCAGGTGGATTTCAGATGGATTCCGGTTGCTTTTCAGTCGTGTGATTATCCGATTGTGATTGTGCATGAGCTGGACATGCCCCAACATGTCCTGGAGGGCTTCATCACAGCGTTGCTTTGCGCCATGCGGCTCCACTGCGACGCACGGAACTCCTCCGCACGTCTGTCTTAATGTGCTGAAAAAGTGCTGATGTCCACGTCTTTTCACAATTCCTGTGCTAGTCAGACGACATACCGGATCAAGACAGCGTCCAGTTTAGAAATGAATGGCACATTCCACTGTTACAGGAGTTTTTGTCATGGAAAGAGGAGCAGAATTCCGTGCATCGTGGTGGGGCCGTATGGCGCAAAGCAACGCTGTGATGAAGCCTTCCAGGACATGTTTGTGCATGAGCTGGACATGCCCTATCACAATTGGATAATCACACGACTGAAAAGCAACCGGAATCCATCTGAAATCCACCTGAAAGCCGTCCTGTGAGACCAACACGGAGGTAGTTTTGTGCCGCGTAATGAACTGCTCTGTGGCGCGTCCCTCCGCTTTTCTTTCCATGAAAGAAACTCCTGTAACAGTGGAATGTGCCGAAAAAATGCTGATGTCCACGACTTCTGCCTTTTTGTGAAAGTCAGACGAGGTCCCGGATCAACAAAGCCTTCACGTTGGAAATGATCTGGTTGTTTCAGCGGGGTCTGAGCATGTTGATCGGCGCTGGGAGAGCGCCGCACTCTCAGCAGTTGTGGGCCGTCCTTAAAGCGGCCGTAACACTACTTAATCTGTATAATCCCCATAAAATCGTCCCTAAAGCCATATTAATTTTCCGAACGGTGTCCACTTGGAGGTCTCTCACAGTTTCTGGAAAAAAATTGATGCAGCAAAGCTCCAAATCATTCAGACATTTATTCGCAATAAAAAACCGATGAGAGGGGTGGACCAGTGCTCACACAAAGCCTGCTCACAGGCGAATGACGCAACCGACAGGCGTGAAAAAACTCACGCATGCACACGAAGGTTCAAGCTTGTCTGATGTAATCACACGTGATTCAAATCCATATGGTTTTTGAAAAAAAAAAAAATAAAAAGTTCGGATACTTTTCTAACAGACCTCATATATATATATATATATATATATATATATATATATATATATATATATATATATATATATATATATATATATATATATATATATATATATATATATATATACACATACACACACACTCACACACACACTCAACAAAAATATAAACGCAACACTTTTGGTTTTGCTCCCATTTTGTATGAGATGAACTCAAAGATCTAAAACTTTTTCCACATACACAATATCACCATTTCCCTCAAATATTGTTCACAAACCAGTTTAAATCTGTGATAGTGAGCACTTCTCCTTTGCTGAGATAATCCATCCCACCTCACAGGTGTGCCATATCAAGATGCTGATTAGACACCATGATTAGTGCACAGGTGTGCCTTAGACTGCCCACAATAAAAGGCCACTCTGAAAGGTGCAGTTTTATCACACAGCACAATGCCACAGATGTTGCAGGATTTGAGGGCGCGTGCAATTGGCATGCTGACAGCAGGAATGTCACCCAGAGCTGTTGCTCGTGTATTGAATGTTCATTTCTCTACCATAAGCAGTCTCTAAAGGATGTTTCAGAGAATTCAGAATTCAGAGAATCAACTTAATGTGGAGCTGCACAGAGAAAACCACAAGAAAAAAAAGAACAGATGGAGAGGTTTGTTTTTAATGTGATGAGTTTGAACACAGGGTGAGCTCATGTGATCCCATCTACCACCTGTACTGGACACAATCCTGAGCCAAACCACATCTGATCTTTGAGACTAAATGGTTGCACAGTGAAAATCTTTAAAACGGATCGTCATCCATCCGGATCTGATGTGGTTTTTTTTATGCACAGTGCTGATGTGTCAAAGTGTGATGGATCATGGAGTGCGCACAGTCAGTGGCTGCAGAAGAGTTTTCTGCCCATCAGTGTGGGCCCCACCCAGCACGTGACATCGTCGCAATTCCTTCTATACTTTCCCCAAAATCCAAATGCCCAATGTTAACTACAGTATATCAAGATTTTGACATGTTATACACTATCAGTACCAAATGTCTGCTGTTATCTCAAGATGTGACAGAAGAGATCTCAAGAATGTCATCGGTCATTTCAGTTCATTATCACGATGTTACATATGATTTACAACAAAAATTCCCAAAATATGTGTCCTCACTGAGCACAAACCTCAGTAAATGGCGGTGATGTGGGTAATTCATCTTTAGTAAGTGGGTCCAAAGAAAAAGCCAACTCAGAAGCCCTGAATTATAGACAGAAGGAGCATGTGAGGTCACTGTCCCACTGACAAATTACAGCCATAGATTACAATTCTAACATATTCCTGAATGCATGACACTCAAGTTCTTTTTTGTACAAATCAAACACAACACAAGAGTTGTTTGTTTTACTTAAAAAATGTAGCCTAGTAACTGTAGAGTTGGGTGCCCTTGCAAACAACAACGAAAGTGTTCCCATTAAATGTATCAATATTACAATAATACAGATGCCTGCTGAAATCTAAAAGCACATCACTGAACCCTTCATTTCTACATTTTGGGCAAGCAAACATAGATAGATAAAATATAAGTTCATCTGACTGCTCTTGAAAACGTCGAATCAGAAAACTATTTACCTTGCCGCGTTTATCCATATGATGTGATACCATTGAGTTAAATAGTGAGACCCGACAGGGCGAGAATGACAATAATAATCATCATCATAATTTCAGCTGCTAAAGTAGCATGCTAACAGACTAGCGGTGTTTACGTTTAGTTACTGAGATAACGAAGCAGAGAAACGTACACTTAACGTGACGTTATCCACACAGACTTACCACTTGACGCTGTGTAAAAGCCCCCTCTCTTTACAAAGCGATATTACAGATATTAACTGCTTTTTTATTTGTACAAGATCTCCAAACTCACTACATAGAGCCGCCATTTTCGTATTTTAATAATACGGCCTCCTATTGGGGAACTTAAAAGTGAAAAAACCTGCCTGCGACACTGATCTGAGTGATCATTGGTCAGCCAAGTGACGTCATCCCCCATTCTTGTGTCTTTTTTGGCGGTTGAGAACCTCTTTTTTGTGTTTTTGTGCCACCTTGTGGATTGGAGTGTGATCTACGCTCACGTTTAATCCCCCCTTGGTCTGTCTTGAGTTGTTAATTTTCCCCCAGTTCTTTCTGTAATACTGCCCCTTACAAAGCACAAACTCAAACTATTCCGCACTTGTAAATTTAATCAAAGACACAGCAAAAATAATCAGGCCTGGGACCTGCAAGAACTTCTCTTACAGACAAGATCCGCTCTTACAGAACCCCGGACAATGGATACAAGCAGTTTTTATACAGGATTACATATGCGTTTAACAAAGGCGGACTTTATTTCGCAAAACCCTTCTCTTATTGGCCCCCGTGGGCATTCAAGGGAGGCCCATCCCCCTGCCCGCAATAACGGGAGACATATGATTTATAATTGTAACCTAACTCTCTTTATCCTAAGTGGTACAAACTGGTTAAATCCAGTTCTACATGCACATACCAAAGAAGAACAAAGGAAAGTGAGAATAAGAATGAAACCAAAAATATAACCCTAAACATAATAACTACCTTAATACCAAAAGAAATACAGAAAACCATAATTAAACACAGAAATATATCTAACAGGGTGCAGTCAGTCATTCTGAGTACTGTACCGGTCCCAAGCATGGATCAATGAGTAGGGTTGCATCAGGAAGGGCAGCTGGTGTAAATTTTGACAAACCAAACATGCAGATCACAAATTAAATATCCATCCTGGATCTGGAGAGTTCCTACTTAACAACAACGATGGGGCTGTTGTTCAACCGGTATGAGTATATGCCAGAAAGCACCAGGAGGCACCGGGAGGCTTTAAAAAACGCATACAGGAGGGTGTCAGTTATTACTGTAAGGGATGGGTAGTCATTGTAAGAATGCAATAAATAAATAAATAAATATATACACTTTACAAAACTGACCCAACACTGCTCTCTGCTGTCAGCGAATCAAAAAGAAGCAATGTTTCATAGGAGTCAGACTCAGCTAATATATACTTCAGATACTGAGCTGCAAATCATTTTCCGCTGTAACAGACAAACGTGAAGGACAGCAATTATAAATTGTAGAAAAACAATCTGTAAGTGGACATCTTGCACATAAAGCTTTGTTTTTGAATCAAAGCCTTTAATTCCTTTGATTCAAAGGAATCCAGGCACCGATGCTGTACACTAGTCTCAAACCTTGAGTCCAAGTCAATGCTCAAGTCTTTGGGGTCAAGTTGCAAGCCAAGTCTGAAGTCACTTTTTGTGCAACTTAAGTGTGACTAAAGTCCAAGTCTCAAACTCAAGTCCCCATGTCTGGTGTGCGTTCCCTCTTGCTACCATGTGAGGATGTGACCATATCCACATCAGGGTAGAGTAGGAATAATCTATATGCTAAGACACAACCGTATGTGTGTAGGAATGAATGAATAAATGAATTTATTTGGCACACACATACCCAAATTAACAAAATAAACTCACAAAGAAAACAATCCAACAATGCACCCATGTCTCCGAAAGGGTGTAGGCAGAAGCAAAAGCTTATAACCCCCCCCCCCCCCCAACCATAAAAGTAAAAATGTATACATATGTATATAAAGGTATACATATACCCATGATAACTAATACAAAATATAAATTAATCACTGAACTAAAATTTCAAAACACAAACATGCAAACAGCAGTGCACCATACACAAACCCAAAACAAAACAAAATTAGTAAACCTAATTCATCACAACATAAGTAATTAGACAATTTTTATAGAGCCTGTTAAAGCCACCCAAGTTACCGAGTGATTTTATGTTATCCGGGCACAAATTCCAACAGAAACACAATGACGTTTTACAGTAATTTGAATCTTTGAAATAATAATGTTCCTCATAAATTATAACTGGAGTCCCTCATTTTGAACAGGTCTTCGACATGTTGTGGTAAAAGTTTATTTTTTACTTCAAACATAATTTGTATTATGCTATAATCAATCAGGTCCCAAAATTTTAAAATGTGTAAACAGACAAACAATGGATTTGTAGACTCACGATATGGTTTATTCCTTATAATTTTTATGGCTTTCTTTTGTAGTAAAAATATTGAATTTGTATTTGTTTTGTAGGTGGTTCCCCAAACTTCAATACAATATGTCATGTTTGGAACAAGTAATGAATGATATAAGGTAACTAATGAGTGTTGGGGGAGGAAGTCTTGTGTTTTATACAAAAAGGCAATGGCTTTTGACATTTTTGATTTAACATTATTTATATGTGTTTTCCAACTCAAATTATCATCAATGAAAACCCCCCAAAATTTAGTTTCATTTACAAGTTCAATATCAATATCATGTTCTAGTAAATATCTTGTCAATAGTTTTATATCCTCATTGAGGACAACTTTGGATGCTGTAGCTCCTCTGAAAAAGAGAGCCTTAAATCAGAAGTGCCTGACTCCGTGGTATAACTCACAAACCCGCAGCTTAAAGCAGATAACCCGTAAGTTGGAGAGGAAATGGCGTCTCACTAATTTAGAAGATCTTCACTTAGCCTGGAAAAAGAGTATGTTGCTCTATAAAAAAGCCCTCCGTAAAGCTAGGACATCTTACTACTCATCACTAACTGAAGAAAATAAGAACAACCCCAGGTTTCTTTTCAGCACTGTAGCCAGGCTGACAAAGAGTCAGAGCTCTATTGAGCCGAGTATTCCTTTAACTTTAACTAGTAATGACTTCATGACTTTCTTTGCTAATAAAATTTTAACTATTAGACAAACAATTGCTCATAACCATCCCAAAGACATATCATTCTCTTTGGCTGCTTTCAGTGATGCCGGTATTTGGTTAGACTCTTTCTCTCCGATTGTTCTGTCTTAGTTATTTTCATTAGTTACTTCCTCCAAACCATCAACATGTCTATTAGACCCCATTCCTACCAGGCTGCTCAAGGAAGCCCTACCATTAATTAATGCTTCAATCTTAAATATGATCAACCTATCTTTATTAGTTGGCTATGTACCACAGGCTTTTAAGGTGGCAGTAATTAAACCATTACTTAAAAAGCCATCACTTGACCCAGCTATCTTAGCCAATTATAGGCCAATCTCCAACCTTCCTTTTCTCTCAAAAATTCTTGAAAGGGTAGTTGTAAAACAGCTAACTGATCATCTGCAGAGGAATGGTCTATTTGAAGAGTTTCAGTCAGGGTTTAGAATTCATCATAGTACAGAAACAGCATTAGTGAAGGTTACAAATGATCTTCTTATGGCCTCAGACAGTGGACTCATCTCTGTGCTTGTTCTGTTAGACCTCAGTGCTGCTTTTGATACTGTTGACCATAAAATTTTATTACAGAGATTAGAGCATGCCATAGGTATTAAAGGCACTGCGCTGCGGTGGTTTGAATCATATTTATCTAATAGATTACAATTTGTTCATGTAAATGGGGAATCTTCTTCACAGACTAAGGTTAATTATGGAGTTCCACAAGGTTCTGTGCTAGGACCAATTTTATTCACTTTATACATGCTTCTCTTAGGCAGTATTATTAGACAGCATTGCTTAAATTTTCATTGTTACGCAGATGATACCCAGCTTTATCTATCCATGAAGCCAGAGGACACACACCAATTAGCTAAACTGCAGGATTGTCTTACAGACATAAAGACATGGATGACCTCTAATTTCCTGCTTTTAAACTCAGATAAAACTGAAGTTATTGTACTTGGCCCCACAAATCTTAGAAACATGGTGTCTAGCCAGATCCTTACTCTGGATGGCATTACCCTGACCTCTAGTAATACTGTGAGAAATCTTGGAGTCATTTTTGATCAGGATATGTCATTCAATGCGCATATTAAACAAATATGTAGGACTGCTTTTTTGCATTTGCGCAATATCTCTAAAATTAGAAAAGTCTTGTCTTGATGTTGAGTGATGCTGAAAAACTAATTCATGCATTTATTTCCTCTAGGCTGGACTATTGTAATTCATTATTATCAGGTTGTCCTAAAAGTTCCCTGAAAAGCCTTCAGTTAATTCAAAATGCTGCAGCTAGAGTGCTAACAGGGACTACAAGGAGAGAGCATATTTCATCCATATTGGCCTCTCTTCATTGGCTTCCTGTTAATTCTAGAATAGAATTTAAAATTCTTCTTCTTAATTATAAGGTTTTGAATAATCAGGTTCCATCTTATCTTAGGGACCTCATAGTACCATATCACCCCAACAGAGCACTTCGCTCTCAGACTGCAGGCTTACTTATAGTTCCTAGGGTTTTTAAGAGTAGAATGGGAGGCAGAGCCTTCAGCTTTCAGGCTCCTCTCCTGTGGAACCAGCTCCCAATTCAGATCAGGGAGACAGGCACCCTCTCTACTTTTAAGATTAGGCTTAAAACTTTCCTTTTTGCTAAAGCTTATAGTTAGGGCTGGATCAGGTGACCCTGAACCATCCCTTAGTTATGCTGCTATAGACTTAGACTGCTGGGGGGTTCCCATGATGCACTGTTTCTTTCTCTTTTTGCTCTGCATGCACCACTCTGCATTTAATCATTAGTGATTGATCTCTGCTCCCCTCCACAGCATGTCTTTTTCCTGGTTCTCTCCCTCAGCCCCAACCAGTCCCAGCAGAAGACTGCCCCTCCCTGAGCCTGGTTCTGCTGGAGGTTTCTTCCTGTTAAAAGGGAGTTTTTCCTTCCCACTGTCGCCAAGTGCTTGCTCACAGGGGGTCGTTTCGACCGTTGGGGTTTTTCCATAATTATTTTGCCTTACAATATAAAGCGCCTTGGGGCAACTGTTTGTTGTGATTTGGTGGAATATAAATAAAATTGATTTGATTTGATTTAGTAAATTTCTAGATAAATTCCTGGGCTCATTTCCAAATATGATACACTTTGTGTATATGTCCCCCTCCTGTGCAAACGGCACCTCGAAACTGAGCCAAACCTGGCACACATATACTTTGACATACAGGGAGTGACACTGGCTATTGAGCATTTTAGTACAACCCCTGGCAAAAATTATGGAATCACCGGCCTCAGAGGATGTTCATTCAGTTGTTTAATTTTGTAGAAAAAAAGCAGATCACAGACATGACACAAAACTAAAGTCATTTCAAATGGCAACTTTCTGGCTTTAAGAAACACTATAAGAAATCAAGAAAAAAAGATTGTGGCAGTCAGTAACGGTTACTTTTTTAGACCAAGCAGAGAAAAAAAATATGGAATCACTCAATTCTGAGGAAAAAATTATGGAATCACCCTGTAAATTTTCATCCCCCAAATTAACACCTGCATCATATCAGATCTGCTCGTTAGTCTGCATCTAAAAAGGAGTGAACACACCTTGGAGAGCTGTTGCACCAAGTGGACTGACATGAATTATGGCTCCAACATGAGAGATGTCAATTGAAACAAAGGAGAGGATTATCAAACTCTTAAAAGAGAGTAAATCATCACGCAATGTTGCAAAAGATGTTGGTTGTTCACAGTCAGCTGTGTCTAAACTCTGGACCAAATACAAACAACATGGGAAGGTTGTTAAAGGCAAACATACTGGTAGACCAAGGAAGACATCAAAGCGTCAAGACAGAAAACTTAAAGCAATATGTCTCAAAAATCGAAAAATGTACAACAAAACAAATGAGGAACGAATGGGAGGAGACTGGAGTCAACGTCTGTGACCAAACTGTAAGAAACCGCCTAAAGGAAATGGGATTTACATACAGAAAAGCTAAACGAAAGGCATCATTAACACCTAAACAAAAAAAAAAACAAGGTTACAATAGGCTAAGGAAAAGCATTGTGGACTGTGGATGACTGGATGAAAGTCATATTCAGTGATGAATCTCGAATCTGCATTGGGCAAGGTGATGATGCTGGAACTTTTGTGTGGTGCCTTTCCAATGAGATTTATAAAGATGACTGCCTGAAGAGAACATGTAAATTTCCACAGTCATTGATGATATGGGGCTGCATGTCAGGTAAAGGCACTGGGGAGATGGCTGTCATTACATCATCAATAAATGCACAAGTTTATGTTGATATTTTGGACAATTGAAAGGATGTTTGGGGATGATGAAATCATTTTTCAAGATGATAATGCATCTTGCCATAGAGCAAAAACTGCAAAAACATTCCTTGCAAAAAGACACATAGGGTCAATGTCATGGCATAGGGTCAATGTCAATGAGCAGATCTGATTTGATGCAGGTGTTAATTTGGGGGGATGAAAATTTACAGGGTGATTCCATAAGTTTTTCCTCAGAATTCAGTGATTCCATATTTTTTTCCTCTGCTTGGTCTAAAAAAGTAACCGTTACTGACTGCCACAATCTTTTTTCTTGATTTCTTATAGTGTTTCTTAAAGCCAGAAAGTTGCCATTTGAAATGACTTTAGTTTTGTGTCATGTCTGTGATCTGCTTTTTTTTCTACAAAATTAAACAACTGAATGAACATCCTCTGAGGCCGGTGATTCCATAATTTTTGCCAGGGGTTGTAGTAATAGTCCTAGTAGTAATAAAGTAGTGAGTAGAGGTGGGCGGATCGATCCTAATATCGATACCAATGCTGGTATTAATATTGAACGATCCTCGTGTAAAAAGATCGATACTCAAGCTTTTTTCTCTCCCGCACGCACTGACTGCTGCACATGCAGATTTATCAAAGTCTACTCTCTGTCTGTAAGAGCAGCGCTGTGTCACACAACAAGGAGCAGTGCACCCCCCCCTGCCTCGGTCTTTTGTTGCGCCGTCACGTGGCTCAGCGGCGCCAGCCAACAGCCATGCAGGTAGACTCAGCCTGGCCCGCCCACCCAGCGCTCTCCTCAAGTCAGCCCTCTACCTCAGGAGATTTTAAGTTGTGTTGAGTGATATTTTTTAAACAAAAATGTTGATTGTGATAATAAAGTATTTTGTTGTCACATACAATGTTTGGCAAAATTGTATCCTAGGTCTTTTGGATCCTTTGGATCTATGAAGCTTAAATATGAAAAAGTATCGGTATCGGTATCAGCGATACTGGGCCTGTATTTACTTGGTATCGGATCAATACCAAAATTCCCGGTATCGCCCACCTCTAGTAGAGAGACACGTTTGTGCTGCATCATCATCAGCAAGTGTACTAAAAGGTTGTGTAATACTTTTGTATTCTGTTTTTTTTTCTCCTTTGAACTATTTACTGTAGTAGTCAGGGGTGGCACCAGGGATTTTGGGCCCCATGAAATGAAGTCTCACTGGGTCCTTCCATAGCTCAGAAAATTTTGATATTGTTTTACATAAAACTATGCATTTTAATGATATTTTAGACTATCATTCCCATATTTGCAAAAAGAAAAACATGATTTGCCAGTTATTTGGTAGGGGATGCACTTAAAAAATACAATGAAATTCATTTAGATTCCGCTATTTGCTGCAAGACTGTTACTCTGACAAAAATACATATATGTATTTTTGTCAAAGTATCATATTAAATAGCAACAACCAAACTCACATATATATGAGACTGGTTGTTGCTACTGTATTTAATCTTCTGATTTCCAGATTGGATTGAGAGAAGTTGTTAAGATTTAGAGCCAGGAACCAATAAATGAAGATCCCCGATATGCAGACAGCCGAGACTCAAAGGTGCATTCAAAAAGTAAGGAATTTATTTACAGATGGTTTAGTTGAACTCAGGAACGGGTAAGTGTCACAACAAAAATACAGACTAACCCAACCCTGGGTGAGAGATTCCAAAAACAGCAAATGTGCAGAAAAGTGTCAACCAAAAAACAGATTTAACTCCACTCTGGGTGAGGGATTACAAAAACAGCTGGTGTGGGAATGGTTCAACAAAATAACTCCAAGGACAGCATAAGGAGAAAATCCAACAACCAAAACGTGTGTCACACCAAAGGAGATAAACTTTCAAAAACCCAAGGAAAAAAATTGCTCACAAAATCTAACCATACAAATGCAGAAAAACTAACTACCAAGAATACAATGATTACACAGCACACACCACAACTAGGACAGATCAAACACAATGGACTACCAACAATGGAACAAACAGAGAAGGTTTAAATTAACTGACTAACGAGTAACACCTGGGACAAAGTGAACAGTAGAGGTGGGCGGATCAATCCTAATATCGATACCAACGCTGTTATTGATATTGAACGATCCTCATGTAAAAAGATCAATACTCAAGCTTTTTTCTCTCACGCACTGACTGCTGCACACGCAGATTCATCAAAGTCTACTCTCTGTCTGTAAGAGCAGCGCTGCACTGTGTCACACAACACGGAGCACCGCACCCTTGTATTGTGGTTTATCAGCCCTCTACCTCAGGAGATTTTGTTTTAAGTTGTGTTGAGTGATAAAAATGTTGATTGTGATAATAAAGTATTTGTCACGTACAATGTTTGGCGAAATTCTATCCTAGGTCTTTTGGATCCTTTGGATCTATGAAGCTTAAATATGAAAAAGTATCGTATTGGTATCGATATCGGTGATACTGGGCCTGTATTTATTTGGTATCGGATCAATACCAAAATTACCGGTATTGCCCACCTCTAGTGAACAGCTTGCAGAAATCAAAGCAGACATGTAATGATGTAAAGTGAACAGAAGATGGCAGCAAAAACAAGGCATGACGACAGTAAACAGAGTAACTCAAAACTAGAAATTAACAAACTGACACGCTGACTAAAGATAAAGAAAAATGCCACAACCACAGATGAACAAAGTAAAACAAAATACATAAAAACCATGAATAACCAAAATAACAAAGCAGAGACACACATACGGAAGCAAGGAGGGACATAAACACACACGCAACAACGCAGAACGGTGAAAGACGTGACAGACACACAACCCTTGGAGGGAGGGAGTGAAGGAATAACCATAGGATTAAACACAAGCTATAAAGACTCACAACCGGGGGAGACAAAGACTGGACCACACCATATATCCACAGACAACAGAAGCATGACAGACTGTGGGAGAACACGTCCACATACACGAGACATGATCGCACACACACACACAGACAGACATATTAACCACAAAGGGGACAGCTAAGACAACAATAAGATAACACCCGCATGTATGTACACAGGAACAGAGAGGACTGAGACAAAATCCACAGACACAACTGACAGCCCAGCAGGGGGCATGTCCCAATACACACAGAGACCAGTACAAATACAGAACACATAAGACTCAGACAAGCTGCAGGAAAACACACACACAAATGACAAACTAATAAAAACCACATACACAGACGACGACATCACAACAGCAATCACCCAGTCTGCACGCACTAAAACTGTTCTGTGTTCCTACTGCAAAGCAGGAGGATGAGCGCCCCAAAACACTGAACGAACATTATATTTCAGTGATAGTTATCACTGAAATATTAAAAATATTTCCCAATAATAAGCCATGGGTCACGAGGTCAGTTAAGGCTTGTACACAGGCCAAGAGACTTGCTTTTAAACATGGATCAGCCTCTGAGCGGCATACAGCCACTAAGGAGGTGAAAATTGGGATTTTAAAAACAAAACAGGACTATAAAATGAAGCTGGAGAATAAGATGGTGAAGAATAATCTTGGATCTGCTTGGTCAAGCATGAAAGCCATTGCAGGCCTCCAACACCATCTCTTTTGATGGCTACCGGTCTAATTTTGAATTTGCAAATGCTCTTAACTGTTTTTATACACGTTTTGATGTTTTTGATTTTAGTCAGGAAATACAGGAAGTGAGTCATAAAGTGTGTGACAATCAGCACTTTTTTATTTCCCAGAAGGATGCTGAAAAATCCTTCTGCTCCCTCAAACCAAGCAAAAGCTGTGGTTCTGATAATATTTGTGGCCGTTTGCTGAAATCATGTGGGAAAAAGCTGATATTTTTCAGTACATTTTTAATCAGTCTTTAAAGATGCAGTACGTACCAAGAGTCTGGAAGGATGCTGTTATTATCCCTGTTCCAAAAATCAGTTCTCCCAAGACCCTCAATGATTTCAGACCAATCGCACTAACATCGATTGTCATGAAATGTTTTGAGAAACCTGTAAGATCTGAAATCTTGAAGACAATGGAACATGACCTTGATTGTTACTGTTGTTACTGATTTTCTTGACTGGTGCAGTAAGTCTTTTCTTGAGATGAACATCTCTAAAACAAAATACATGATTATTGATTTTCGTAAAAACAGTGCTCCTAGTCAAGTGGCAACAGTTTTAAAAGGTCAGACAGTGGAGTGTGTCAGCACATATAAATATCTTGGAACTGTCATTGATGACAAACTGAACTTTGTGGCAAACTGTGACGCTGTGTACAAAAAGGGACGCCAGCACCTCTATAGTCTGAGAAAACTGTCCACTTTTAACATTGACAGAACCATGCTGACCTTGTTTTATCGTGCTTTTATAGAATCAGTTTTATCCTTCTGTCTTGTTTCATGGTTTGGAAGCATGTCCCTCAAAAACAAAAATTGTCTAAACCAAATTGTGAAATGGTTGAGCAAGCTGATTGGAGAGGCTCAGCTTCAGCCAGAATCCCTGTATACTAAACAGGTACAGAGGACATCTGGTTCCATTCTGAGAGACGACTCCCACCCTCTTCATAGTGAGTTTCAGCTGCTCCCCTCAGGTCGGAGGTTCAGGGTACCAGCTTGTAAAACTAAACGCTATAAAAACAGTTTTGTACCAGCAGCCATCAGTGCTGTAAACAAGTAACAGAAACTTAAATATAGCTTTTGTATTTATTTTTTGTATAGTCTATTTTACCTTGTTTTTATGAACAGCACGTTTTTTATTTTTATTTATTTATTTAGTTTTTTATCCTTTTGGCTCGGTATGATATGTTTTTAGACTTTTTATCTACTGATGTTTTAACTCATCTTGCTTTTATTCTACTTTGGGGCCGTCCTTGTGGTTCTTGTAGCTTTTTAGCACTGTTGTTGCTTGGTCTTGTTCTGCGTTTACCAAACGAGATGAATCACTCACTGTAAACTAATTTTACCCAAGGGTATAATAATAAATTGAATCTGAACCTGAATCTGATAGTTGATGCTTTTAAAACCATTAAAGTAGTTCTGAAATAAACACAGACTATAGGCTTTTTTTTAATTTCAGAACAATTTTTTATTCTTTAATGTTTTTTCTCCATAATAATCTGATTAATTCATCAACACACAGCTGCTCACCTCAGGGATTCCTGGGCTTGCTCAGGTGGGGGGGGGGGGCTGGGTGGACTGATGGCTGCTGCTCGGGGTGGGGGGGTGGGGTGTACTGATGGCTGCTGCTCCTGATCAACATGTCTGTGTAGGACATGAGTCAATTTTTGAGAACAGCTTGCTAAATGTTTGCCTGCATTGATTGTTTAAGTAAAACAACAATGAACTATAGTTGTTTTTTTTTTTTTTCAGAAATATGAGCTAACATGGGAAGGAAAGTGAGGTAGTTATTATGGACAAGTTAGGAACAGACAACAGGCTAACATTCCATAAGTTTACATCACAGACCCACCTTGCCTAGAGAACTGGGTGATCGACTCTTCGCTTATTTTTCCTCTGTAAGCTTTTTTCTTTTGCTCTCTGAGCCTTCCTGCCTCTCACGATCCAGCACTCACTGTCTCTGTGAAAAGTAACACTCTGCAGCAGACTGAGCAAGCAGGTGGACTGAACCATTTAACATAAATACAGAGGTGGTGGGCAATGACAAATGTTTGCAAAACAAATAAACTTAGTGTTACCAATACATTGTAAATGAAATATACGATATGTGTGATTGTAAGTTTATAACTGACTGTCATATTATTTTTTCGGTTTTATATTTTTATTAGGGGCCTCTCTGGACCTGTCAGTCATGGACCCCTAGAATCCTTCTCCTTATTCCTCCCTTTTTGGTGCCCCTGTGGTAGTAGTAGTAGTCGTAGTAGTAGTAGTAGTAATGGTAGCTCTTGAGGTAGCTTTTTTTCATGCTCTAACAGCATTCTGTAATCTGGGATAAGTGGGAGATGATAGCATTGTTGGTAAATATGAAATTTTCATTTCAATCTCTGAATTAAATCAGCTAACCGGCTAGTTATAAGAGTAAATTAGTAAGCTTTTTAAGGTTGGACCTACAAGTACAGTGCATCCAAAAAGTATTAATACCGCTGCATTTTTTCCACATTTTGTTATGTTATAGGCTGTTCTAAAATTGAGTAAATTCATTTTTTTCAAGGACCCCAGTGCAGAGAACCACAATGAAGGGTGATTTGAAGATTTCTTGTTCACAAAAACTGACACACATCACTCCTAAATAATTAACAATTTCACAACACCATAAAAAGAAAAGAAAAAGAAATTAATCCTCTGAATATGAACCACAAAAAGAACAGTTTATGACAAAATCTAAATTAAATCTGGTCAAAAACACTAGAAGGATAAAGTATGTGCGTTATTTTAAATTAAATTTGTTCAGTTTTATTTCCCAATGAAAAATTATTAGAGAGGGACCAAACATGTCACTTTCACCAAAATTGGAGCAACTTTAACTTTTGATTGTTGTACAAACTGAAATTGACCTTTGTCCCCATTTTTGCAGCATACTGTAACTATAAGAGTCAGTTATCATATAGATAGTGCAAACTTTGGAATCTTCATGATCAGACAAATAAAGTGTCATACCTTTCAATATAACTGGAGGATTTTTGAATTTTGACTCAAATGTAATCCTTCACTGACCCCTGGCTACAACTACCACACCAGGATGGCTAGCATACATTTTGGTGTCAGCTATGGCATACTGAGGATGATGTTTGGGCACCTTAAGTGGTACTGATGAGGTCAAAATTGGCTTTGGGTTCATTGTTGACAAAACAACAGCCATTAAGTCCAAAATCTAAAGGATCCTAATCAAATAATCAGCGTCAAAACAAAGAGTAGACCTATCCTAAGCATGAACAACATGATTTATTGCAGGTTTAATTGATGCATCGTCAATGCCAAGTTAAATTTATGAGACAGTGTCACAGTTGTGTGCTTTAGTTGGCTGTGGAAAATGATATCACTTTGATGTGAGCTGCTCTTTCTACACAGTATCAACTGCTTACTGTGGATGACTGTCAAGGATTTCGTCAAACATCAACATTCTGAGAGTCTTTGATCAATCTGCACTTTGTGTCCTTTCCAAATGTCTGTTTCTGTTTGGTGCCACATTCAGTGTGATTTCCTTGTTAAAATATTAGCTCATATTGTGCAAATAAATAAATAGAAAAAAAAAAATTCTTTCTCTTTCCACCTAAAATAGCAATGTAGAAGCAGATTGTTTTTATGGACCTGAAAATCTTTTATTGTAGAACTAGTCCAGTGCCCGTAGGAAATATGTATTCCTGTAGAAAAGTGAGAGCTTTGTTGACAATCTTTGTCAAAGGTGGCGCGTGAGAACATTCCGCCTTGTTATAATAAAGCAAGAAGCGTCTGTGTGTCTGTGGCTTGCATAACTGTCAGAGTGTTTGTGTATTATATATTTCTTTAATTTATTTCTTCCGTCTCTCCCCCGTGAATGCGTTAGAGAGCTAGGCATCTGTTTAAGACAGAGAGTGACTCATCTTCGTCAACGATATTTGTTGTCTGTGTGTCTGTCTGTGGGTCTGTGGCTCGCGTATCTCTCAGACTGTTTGTGTATTATTTATTTATTTAATTTATTTCTTCCATCTCTCCCTAGTGAATGTGGTAGAGATAGGCATCTGTTTAAGGCGGAGTGACTCATCTTTGTCGACGCTAGTGTGAGAACATTCTGCCTTGTACCAATAATGATGATGACTTCAAAATAAAGGTTTTGAAAATTAATCCCAAAAGCTTTCATAATAAAGGATGCACATTATTGTGCCATGCACAAGCCATATCCGAAAGCTGAGGCCGATCTGACAAAGAGAGATATGTGAGCCACATACCCAAACACACACGCATACACTCTTGCTTTATTGACACCATTAGTAAGTCCCTTCGGCTGCTCCCTTGTTTGCACTCGGGGTCGCCACAGCAAATCCAAGGTGGATCTGCATGTTGATTTGGCACAGGTTTTACGCCGGATGCCCTTCCTGATGCAACTCTACATTACATGGAGAAATGTGGCAGGGGTGGGATTTGAACCCAGAACCTTCTGAACTGAAACCAAGCGCATTAACCACTTGGCCACCACCCGGTGTCAAATCCGGCGAGTGATCACGTTCTCCCTGGGGAGGCCCAGATTTTGTTGTCAGTGTAAACAAGCGTTTGCGGGTGGTGGAATGGACAAGCAACAAGCAACTTGTTTGCAACATTGTATTGTTATGGAGGTGAGTTCAACCAAAATATGTATTTAGGTGTTTAACTAAGATGATCGTGGGTCTTTAATATGAGTTTTATTAAAAAAAAACATGTTGCTGCTAGGGTTGCGTGTCAGGAACCAGTTCTTTTTGGATATCCCTAAGAAATGATTCCATCCATCGAAATTAATAGCCTTTTTGCTTAACGATTCCCTTATCGGTCCTTCAGAGTGGCCGTTGTTTTTGGGGATGTTTGTCATGAAAATGATCATTTCTCTGCATTGATTACAGACCCTGCAGCGGGTCTGTATCATCAACCGTTTCTGCAGCGTGGCTTTGCTTTGAACCTTGAACCAACTGACCTCTAGTGATTGACCTTTGACAGTGCTTGGATCTTCGGATCTGCTGCTTCGTTGGTTCTGTTTTATTTTGCTTTATCTTAAATTTTCCCAGCTAAAACCCTAAAGAGCATATGTCTGTGAGTAATATTTACCTTTTTTATGTTAAACCGGTCTTCTGAAACAGTTGATAGATGTATTTTATAACTTAAAAACAGGGCCGATGCTAATGCGTTAGCATGTCTATGGCATTTTCAATGTTAAAGTTAGCATTAAGCTGAGCCATTATCAAGCCTCCCTCCCCAGTGTGCAAAGGATTCTGGGATACTCTAAAACTGTGAATAGATAGATATATGCAATCTACTGGGATGAACTACTCATATTTTTTGCTTATGAAGGTGAAGCAGCTGATAACACTAGAATGTAGGCAGAGATATTTCACAGTGAATTTAAATCATTTAATTGTTATTAACAACTAATGTATTCTGCTAATATGTGTTCATGAGATAATGTTAGTTTGAGACCCAGTTAGCGGCATTTCACCTTATATTTGTGATGTGTATCATTTGCTCCAAAACAATAACATTTTATTTTTTAATAAACTTTATTAAAAAAAATCTGTAAAACATGTGATAATTTCAGAAATGTTTGTTTGTTGTTTTTGTTGCTCTACTCCTCTCAGATGATTTGGCCAATTTCCTCTAAACAATATAAAATGGAAGAAAAAGGATAGAATCACTCACTAATGAGAAAAACAATTATGGAATCAACAACCAAAAGATTGACAACTTGTGTGCTGCTGCTCTTCCTCAGGTGTTATGGTGGCATGAATTTTTCAATAATAAAAAAAAACAATATTTTACAATTTGTGCAATGAACATAAAGCAATAAATGCTGCAAATTCACAACTAAAAACATACATTTGAAAGTATACCAGTCAGCTCTGCACGCCAAACAGCAGTACAAGTGTGCAGTTTTCTTCACCTGCACACACATTCATACTAAGCACCTGATAACATCATTAAGGTTTTTCATGCTATATTTAGACCTTGACTGAGACCTCAATTAGCCTGAGGCAAAGCTCCTTTGCACACGCACTCACAGTTCATTTCACACCAAAATAGGATATCCCCACCTGGAGCCGAGGGCATCACCACGGTGCAGATTGATCCTTCACTTTTTGAAGCTCGACCCAGTGCCAAAGGACTGAAATCACTGGTGTGAACTCAACTTAGCAAAAAGCAACAGGATAGTTTCCAATTAAACCGATGTGGCATGCCCAGGAAGTAATCAAGACACATGCAGTTATAGCCGATGAGGACCTCTGGCATTTAAGCATGGTTACTTCCACCAGGGTTTTCTGGAAGCAAAACAAAGATTTAAAGGGCTCCATGCTATCTGCAAGCTAATGTGAACAGGAAATGGATGGCATTTCTACAGCAACTTTTAAATTTCATGCAGATGATCAAAGTGCTTTACAATGATGCCTCACATTCATCCAGGCATACACACACTCACACCCTGATGTCAACGTGCTGTCACGCACTATCATGTCTCACAGCATTTCGTGATTCAGCATCACAAAATATACATTAATCTATTGGTTTGTGAAATTGTCACGAAAAGTGCCACATTTTTGTAACGGGAGCACAGATCCATTCCATTTCATTCTGTGATGGGAGCACAAAATTAAAAGTGATGCAGGGGGGTCTGGGGGGGAGGTTATGGTTATGCTTAGGGGAAGGGGTGGGGTTAGGTTATGGTTTGGTTAGGGTTAGGGGGAGGAGTTGGGTTAATAATAGTAAGATAAAAAAAAACCCAGTCATGGAAATGTGACTGATTTTGTGACTGGAGCACAAAAAAAATTTGTGAGACTGGGTTGGTCATGCAAGGTGCTCAACTGCACACTGGGAAGGGTTTAAGGACCATTGGCCAAGGGACAACAAATGTAACCAAGGGTCCTGTGGTCTCAAACCCACCACTCTGTCGCAACAGATACAAAATATACATTCAAATATAAATACTTAAATAAATAATAATAATTTTTAAAATTCAATTAAAAAATCTTGGAAATGGTAAATGGACTGCATTTATATAGCGCTTTTCCATCTGCATCAGACGCTCAAAGCACTTTACAATTCTGCCTCACATTCACCCCAATGTCAGGGTGCTGCCATACAAGGCGCTCACTACACACCGGGAGCAATAGGGGATTAAAGGCCTTGCCCAAGGGCCCTTATTGATTTTCCAATCAGGTGGGGATTTGAACCCATGATCTTCTGGACTCAAGCCCAACACCTTAACCACCTTGGAAATCTGACAATACTGTCTGCTGACGTATTCTACAGTGGCAACTTATCCCCCTTGACACGGCTGGTCTACCAAGCGGTTATTCTGGTTACAGAGTTTGTCAGCGCGAGTAGGAGTCCACATATGCATTTGTGCAAGATACGTGACAGAAGGGCTATGCAGTGGCTTAGTGTTTCGCACTGTTGCTTCACAGCAAGAAGGTTGTGTGATCGCTTCTAACCTTGGGCCTTGCTCTGTGGAGTCTGCTTGTTCTCCCTCGTGTTTGCGTGGGTTCCGTCTGGGTGCTCCGGCTTCCTCTCACTTCCAAAGACATGCAGATAGTTAAAAATGGTAAATGGACTGCATTTACATGTTTTTCCATCTATATCAGAAACTCAAAGCACTTTACAGTAATGTCTCCCGTTCTCACACACACATACACACACACACCAATGTCAGATTAGGTGCAATAAAAAGTTTAAATTGACTGTGGGTGTGACTGTTTGTTTGTTTGTCTATATGTGGCTCTGCGACAGATTAGCGTCCTGTCCAGGGTCTAACCTGCCTCACGCCTTATGACTGTTGGGATAGGCTCCAGCCCCCCAGCGACCCTTAATTGGAGTAAGCGGGAATAAAAACAAATGGCTATGTGACAGAAATCAAGAACAAATCATAAAAGGCCTCAATTTACAGTCACACAGCTTTGACATGCACAATAATAGAATTGTGGGATTTTAAGGATTTTAACAGGAAAACTGAACTGTATTTTTCCCTGCACTAGTAACAGCATAGGGCTTTTACAGCAAAAGTGTGAGTGAGTGAGTGAGTGAGTGAGTGAGGAGGTGGATTAGTCCTTTGATGCCAGACTGTATAGACAAGAACTCAAAAACAACAAATGCTATAATCTTGTAACTTCACAAATTAGTGGATGAACAGATCAGTCCGTGGAAAACTCTGATGCCCCAAATCAGTCCCAAAATCCCCTTTGTTTAATGTGTAATATCCTATAGAAGTGTTTGCTCCACCCCTCACACATGTGTCTGCTAATAAGCGGAGTTAGCAAGTAGTCTTTGGGAGAAACATAATGTTCACGAGCTGGGCAAATTCCAGCCGAGATACACAACACAACAGGAAATTAAAATCAGAATTAAGTGGGAAGTTCAACATTTTTCAACCTGGGCTATACTTGTAGCACATCAGATAGACTATTTACAGATGAATCCTTCAAATGGCGATACAAGCACCAAATTCAACAGAAATACTCCTTAGATATTACTCTTTAAAAAAAAAATACTGGCCACTTTCATTTTCAATAGACAGCCAGGCAGGTGTCAAGAATTACACAGAGGTCAAAATTTAAAAATGCTCCAATCATATTGAAAACTGTACCGCATTATTTGTCTTATCATAAAGATTCCAAAAAGGTATAGTTTGGACTACCTACGACTGAATGTTATGGAGTTATGGGATAAAACAGCAAGAATGGTGACAAAGGTCAATTTTAGTTTGTACAGGAGTCAAAAGTTAAAGTTGCTCCAATTTTGGTAAAAAAAAAGTGATGCAAATTATTTGTTGAGTTAATAGCATTTTAAAAAGGAATTGTTTACACAGGATAACATATGTCACATGTCATACAACCCCAATTCCAGTGAAGTTGGTATGTTATGTGAAATGTTAAGTAAAAACAGAATACAATGATATGCAAATCCTCTTCAACCTATATTCAGTTGAATACACCACAAAGACAAGATATTTAATGTTCAAACTGATAAACTTTATTTAGTTTATCAGTAAGATCCTTTAGACCATGATGTCGGTTTTTAATGCAGTGCTGCCTGAGGGATCGAAGGTCACGGGCATTCAGTGTTGGTTTTTGTCCTTGCCGCTTATGTGTAGAAAGTTCTCCAGATTCTCTGAGTCTTCTGATTATATTATGGACTGTAGATGATGGAATCCCTAAATTCCTTGCAATTGAACATTGAGAAACATTGTTCTTAAACTTTTGGACTATTTTTTCATGCAGTTGTTCACAAAGTGGTGATCCTCGCCCCATCTTTGCTTGTGAACGGCTGAGCCTTTTGGGGATGTTCCTTTTATACCCAATCATGAGACTCACAATTAGTGTCCTCAGTTCCCAAACACTTATTAAATGTTGATAGACGGAAAGGTGATGTAATACAGTGATAAATATACCACTGTCCCAGTTTTTTGAAACATGTGCAGGCATCCATTTCAAAATGAGCAAATATTTGCACAAAAACAATAAAGTTTATCTGTTTGAACATTAAATATCTTGTCTTTGTGGTGTATTCAATTGATTATAGGTTCAAGAGGATTTGCAAATCATTGTATTCTGTTTTTGCTGGTTTACTAGTGTGCTTGGGGTCATTGTCTTGTTGAAACACCCATTTCAAAGGCATGTCCTCTTCAGCATAAGGCAACATGACGTCTTCAAGTATTTTGACATATCCAAACTGATCCATGATACCTGGTATGCGATATATAGGCCCAACACCATACTGGAGAAACATGCCCATATCATGATGCTTGCACCACCATGCTTCACTGTCTTCACTGTGAACTGTGGCTTGAATTCAGAGTTTGGGGGTCGTCTCACAAACTGTCTGCGGCCCTTGGACCCAAAAAGAACAATTTTACTCTCATCAGTCCACAAAATATTCCTCCATTTCTCTTTAGGCCAGTTGATTTTTTTTTTACCTCATTGCCGCTGTATAATGCAGCAGCTATGAGGTTTTTTTTTTTTTTTTTTTCTTCTCCTTTTTCCCTCGTGTTTTGCTTTCATATATATGTTTTATGTACCGGGCCGGCCTATGTGTTGTGTGTTGTGTTTGTGTTGTTTGTTATGGGTCGGTGTTGGTTTGCTCAGCCCTGCTGTTGACCAAGGCAGGGATGTACATCTGGAGCTCGTCCCCGGGTGCCTTATGGCGACTTCTGCTCCTACTGGCAAATAGGATTGGGTTAAATGCAGTAGCCACATTTCATTGTGCAGGGAAGATGTTCTTCTGTACTGTGCATATGACAATAAATTTCTTTGAATCTTGAATCTTTGAATCTTTGATGTGTTCTTTGGCAAATTTTAACCTCTTCTGCACGTCTTTTATTTAACAGAGGGACTTTGCGGGGGATTCTTGCAAATAAATTAGCTTCACACAGGCGTATTCTAACTGTCACAGCACTTACAGGTAACTCCAGACTGTCTTTGATCATCCTGGAGCTGATCAATGGGTGAGCCTTTGCCATTATGGTTATTCTTCTATCCATTTTGATGGTTGTTTTCCATTTTCTTCCATGTGTCTCTGGTTTTTGGTCCATTTTAAAGCATTGGAGATCATTGTAGATGATCAGCCTATAATTTTTTGCACCTGCGTATAAGTTTTCCCCTCTCCAATCAACTTTTTAATCAAACTACGCTGTTCTTCTGAACAATGTCTTGAAAGTCCCCTTTTCCTCAGGCTTTCAAAGAGAAAAGCATGTTCAACAGGTGCTGGCTTCATCCTTACATAGGGGACACCTGATTCACACCTGTTTGTTCCACAAAATTGACAAACTCACTGACTGACTGCCACACTACTACAACCCCTGGCAAAAATTATGGAATCACCGGCCTCGGAGGATGTTCATTCAGTTGTTTAACTTTGTAGAAAAAAGCAGATTACAGACATGACACAAAACTAAAGTCATTTCAAATGGCAACTTTCTGGCTTTAAGAAACACTATAAGAAATCAAGAAAAAAAATTGTGGCAGTCAGTAACGGTTACTTTTTTAGACCAAGCAGAGGAAAAAAATATGGAATCACTCAATTCTGAGGAAAAAATTATGGAATCATGAAAAACAAAAGAACACTTTGTTGCACCACCTCTGGCTTTTATAACAGCTTGCAGTCTCTGAGGCATGGACTTAATGAGTGACAAACAGTACTCTTCATCAATCTGGCTCCAACTTTCTCTGATTGCTGTTGCCAGATCAGCTTTGCAGGTTGGAGCCTTGTCATGGACCATTTTCTTCAACTTCCACCAAAGATTTTCAATTGGATTAAGATCAGGACTATTTGCAGGCCATGACATTGACCCTATGTGTCTTTTTGCAAGGAATGTTTTCACAGTTTTTGCTCTATGGCAAGATGCATTATCATCTTGAAAAATGATTTCATCATCCCCAAACATCCTTTCAATTGATGGGATAAGAAAAGTGTCCAAAATATCAGGGTAAACTTGTGCATTTATTGATGATGTAATGACAGCCATCTCCCCAGTGCCTTTACCTGACATGCAGCCCCATATCATCAATGACTGTGGAAATTTACATGTTCTCTTCAGGCAGTCATCTTTATAAATCTCATTGGAACGGCACCAAACAAAAGTTCCAGCATCATCACCTTGCCCAATGCAGATTCAAGATTCATTACTGAATATGACTTTCATCCAGTCATCCACAGTCCACGATTGCTTTTCCTTAGCCCATTGTAACCTTGTTTTTTTTCTGTTTAGGTGTTAATGATGGCTTTCATTGAGCTTTTCTGTATGTAAATCCCATTTCCTTTAGGCGGTTTCTTACAGTTCGGTCACACCTCCAGCACCGCCGTTCGGCATAAGCAGATTACGCAGCCTGCGTGGGGCCATGTTGCACTAGTTTGCAGGGCCTCCAATTGACTGAAAAATGTGTTGAAATTATTACATTATTACATTTCAAAATCAATATGAATTATTTATGAATAGGCCCATCGTTTTTGTCTTTAAACATTGTGTAGGCCGCTACCCCATTACTTAATTGGAGCAAATTAACAGTTTTTTTTGCCTAATATAAAGCCCCCATCCACCCCTGCCCAGATTCCCTGAAATGGTACAGCCCTGTTTGCGTCTTTCTCTGTTCGCTGTGTCGCCTAACCAGGGTTGCCAGATGTGACGATTTCCAGTCCAATAAATGCTCAAAAATGCAAGGAGGCACTAAATCCTGTGCAATTTGAACTGATTTTTAAAATGTGTGTGGCAATTCTATACAAAAAACTCGTCCAGGACCAGTGTGCCATATTTTTACCCTAAACAAACCAATTGGATGGGAAAACACCCAATCTGGCAACCCAGCGCCTAACTGAAGTAGCACTGCTAGCCCACATTTGATTCTGACACGAGAGGACAAGTTGCCACTATGCCACAATTAAACAATGAAGCAACAGCAGGAGTCTGGAGCTGAAAAATGGAGGAAAATGTTGTGTGGGCCGCTGAAGAGGAGGTACTGCTGGCCCACCACCACCAGTCGGCATCCTGCTTGGAGTGCGGGCTTCAAGCATGAGAGGGCGCCGAGTCAGAGTGACAGCTGTCACTCATTTACACCAGCTGTCAACAATCACCGTCATCTCTATAAAAACCGGATCATTACTCCACCTCCTCGCCGAGAAATCTACTACCGTCGAAGGTAATCTTCTCTGCTGTACCTAACGATATTATTATCATTATTATTCTGCTTTGCAGCCGTGTTCCTGCGTGTCAGTCCCTGCTGGAGTGGTATACAGTGAGAGTCAGCGACGTCTTTGCCTCTCACTCCTCCTAAGGAAGCGACTGACAGGAGCTGCACGTTTGTTCTTATTGGAGGTGGAGGTTCTCCCTCCCGAAGGAACTAGTTCCAAGGATTGCTGGGTGTGTGGATACACACTCACCTTAACTGTTTTGTCATCTTCTGCCAGCAGTACCAGGGTCTGCAACAGAAGACGGTGACCACCTGGGGACTCAGGACTTGGCGGCTCCGGTCTTCTTCAGGCCGTTGGTGGTGGAAGCTGTGTGGGTCCCGGCTCTCAGATCGCCAGAGGTCTCCTATCTTCGAGCCTGCCCGCACGTCACCTTGTGTACAATTGGCACTATCTGTATCTGTATTTAGTTGTGCGATTCACAACATTAAATTGTTACTCTTTGTCTTATCCATTGTCCGTTCTTTTGCGCCCCCTGTTGCGGGTTCGTGTTACGACCCTTTCCCAACAGAAAAAGAAACAAAAAGATGATGCCCATGCATTCCTTGCTGGTAAGTACGTGTTAAAGGTTTAAATTGTTTTGATTACTTAATGTTCAGTGGTGGTAAGTCTAATGCTGTTGTTAAAGTTATTTATTATTTATACATTATAAATGGTGCTGCTGTTCTTTACTGTTATTGGCCTTACTTATTATAACATTGTAAATGTTCAATGCTATATGTGTATTTAATGTGAATTTTAATAAATAGTAACAGTTTGAGTAGAACTTTTTTTTTGTGTGTGTGTGTGGGGGGGGGGGCCTCCCTGACCAGTTATGCTTAGGGCCTCCAAAACCTTAGCAGCGGCCCTGCGTTCCTCATTTGTTTTGTTGTGCATTTTCGATTTTTGAGACATATTGCTTTAAGTTTTCTGTCTTGACACTTTGATGTCTTCCTTGGTCTACCAGTATGTTTGCCTTTAACAACCTTCCCATGTTGTTTGTATTTGGTCCAGAGTTTAGACACAGCTGACTGTGAACAACCAACATCTTTTGCAACATTGTGTGATGATTTACCCTCTTTTAAGAGTTTGATAATCCTCTCCTTTGTTTCAATTGACATCTCTCGTGTTGGAGCCATGATTCATGTCAGTCCACTTGGTGCAACAGCTCTCCAAGGTGTGATCACTCCTTTTTAGATGTAGACTAACGAGCAGATCTGATGTGATGCTTTGGTGTTAGTTTTGGGGATGAAAATTTACAGGGTGATTCCATAATTTATTCCTCAGAATTCAGTGATTCCATATTTTTTTCCCTCTGCTTGGTCTAAAAAAGTAACCGTTACTGACTGCCACAATTATTTTTCCTGATTTCTTATAGTGTTTCTTAAAGCCAGAAAGTTGCCATTTGAAATGACTTTAGTTTTGTGTCATGTCTGTGATCTGCTTTTTTTCTACAAAATTAAACAACTGAATGAACATCCTCCGAGGCCAAGGGTTGTATTATTGTGAACACCCCCTTTTCTACTTTTTTTTTTTACTAATAGCCCAATTTCATAGCCTTAAGAGTGTGCATATCATGAATGCTTAGTCTTTTTGGATTTGTGAGAATCTACTGAATCTACTGGCACCTTGTTTCCCATGTAACAATAAGAAATATGCTCAAAACCTGGATTAATCTTTTTAGTCACATAGCACTACTATTATTACTATTATTATTATTATTACTCCTACTATATATATATATATATATATATATATATATATATATATATATATATATATATATATATATACACGAGGTCTGTCAATAAAGTATAGGTCCTTTTTATTTTTTTCAAAAACTATATGGATTTCATTCATATGTTTTTACGTCAGACATGCTTGAACCCTCGTGCGCATGCATGAGTTTTTCCATGCCTGTCGGTGACGTCATTTGCCTGTGAGCACTCCTTGTGGGAGGAGTCATCCAGCCCCTCGTCGGAATTCCTTTGTCTGAGAAGTTGCTGAGAGACTGGCGCTTTGTTTGATCAAAATTTTTTCTAAACCTGTGAGACACATCGAAGTGGACACGGTTCGAAACATTAAGCTGGTTTTCGGTGAAAATTTTAATGGCTGATGAGAGATCAAGCTGAAAACCTCCACATTTCAGGCTCTATTGATCCAGGACATCATGAGAGAACAGAGAAATTTCAGAAGTCGTCAGTTTCAGCATTTTATCCGGATATTCCACTGTTAAAGGAGATTTTTTTAATGAAAGACGTGCGGACGGGTCCGCGCATCGGGACGCAGCCGGTGCGGTGCGGCTGCATAGGAAAAACTCCTCCGTGTTGATAACCATTTGTAAAATCCAGGCAGCTTTTGATGGCTTTCAATGGAGTGAGTATATGAGAAATTGTTTAACAGCTGGACATGTTCCAACTTGTCCTTAAGGCTTCCAACAGAGGTGTTTCTCCTGTGGCGGAGCGTCGCGGCGGCTGCGAGCCGACGCTGCAATCCGCCCGCACGTCTTTCATTAAAAAAATCTCCTTTAACAGTGGAATATCCGGATAAAATGCTGAAACCGACTTCTTCTGAAACTTCTCTGTTCTCTCACGACGTCCTGGATCAATAGAGCCTGAAATGTGGAGGTTTTCAGCTTGAAACAGGCTGACGATGGCGCCTGGGAGCGCTGCGTGACATCCTGCTGTGTTGGAAGTCCTTAAAGCGACAGTATCATCTCAAAATCTCTCGTGGAAAAAACTCACGCATGTGCACGAGGGTTCAAGCATGTCTGACGTAAAAACATATGAATGAAATCCATATAGTTTTTGAAAAAAATAAAAAGGACCTATACTTTATTGACAGACCTCGTATATGTGTGTGTGTGTGTATAATTTTGACCTATGACCCCAATGACCTTGGCTCTAGTGATTGATCTTTGACAAATTTTACCTTGCCTGGGTAATTCCAGAATCCACCTCTCAATGTGATAATTTTGACCAATAAGCACTGTTACCTTGGCCCTAATGATTGAACTTTGGGGGTCAGCTTACATGCACATGGCAAATTTGAAGGAAATTGGGCCAAGCAGCAAACAAACAAAGAAACATTTCTCAAATTATTATTATTATTATTATTTTATTATTATTACACATTATTTCCTCTCATCTTTAAATCGTATTTCTGAATTTACCTGTAACTGCTGTACATTTTTAGTTTGCTGTCTCATTAAATGGCCAACCTTTCAAAGAAGTACAAATGACATAACACTCTTAAAAAATGATTTTCAAGATGATTCAAATGCTGTAAAAGGTCAAACCTTTATGTTCTTCTGAACATGTTCTATCAGTGTCACAGAGACGATATTCACTTATTTCATTAAGGTCCAACTCTGCGTAAAGTTTTGAAAGAACAGTAAGATTAGGACTTTATCTTGTACCCACACAGTGTTGTGTTTGATTGCTTGCCCTCTTCCTGTCGTTGGACTCTGCGCCCGCGTCACTGGTGCAGAGCTGACAGGACTCATCATGTTCCTGTCCGTCACACGGAGCAGCATCACTGGCTTTGGGATTTCCACCACATCGCACAGCAGTAACAGCACAGCGACTCTTCTCATCCACCCCAACATCTCATCCAAATCATTCAAACTGCACTCTGGGTGGCATTATGTTGTAAACTGCCATTAACTGGATAATGGAACTAGATGTTCAACTTTAGAATTTTTAATTAATTATAGGTTCAGCCCAAAGTAGAGACAGTCAGACCGTACACAAAATTCAACTGTGTGCTACTTCTAAAATGTACACAAATGTAGAAGAGCTTCCAAATAATTACAGCAAAGCCTAATTATATAGTCAGGTCATAAGTATTTGGACAGTGATACCTTTTTTTTTCTCACATTGCCTCTGTACACTGCCACAATGCGGTTAAAATTAAACAATTAAGATGTTCTTGTTATGTAGACTTTTGGCTTTAATTCAAGGGGTTTTTACAAAAAAAATTATGTTAACCATTTAGTATTTTTTTTTCAGATGCTGTAAGTAATTGGACAAACTAAATATCAGGGCCCGTATTCACAAAACATCCAAAGACAAAGTACCGCTTAGTGACATCGTTCTAAGAAAAATCTTAGAATTCCTCAAATTCTAAGACATTTCTTAGAACTTTCCCTTGGTAACATAAAAGTTATCTTAGGCCTTAAGAGAGCTCCTGAAGGTAAAAACTGTTCAGAGGAGGGAGGAGGACTTTTAAAAAGCCTAAGCGTGTCTTAAACAGAGAAGATTGTGGAAAAGACAGAGAGGAAGGAGAGATATCCTCTGTATGTGCAATGGCAGTGATTCGGTAACATGCTACCAGTTTGATGGTGCAGGGATAATGTTTGTGGTTGACCTCATCAGGAATGAGCTTACTTTTCCCTCCCAGCGTAGTAACATAATAACGTATGAAACATATCATATCATTAATGTTATAATGTGTTTTTATTCTTGTATTCTTTTCTGGTCGTCTTTTTATTGTGTTGTAAATTTTTAATTCAGTTTTTTTTTATGTTGTGTGAAGTGCCTTGAGACAATTTCATCGTGAATTGGCGCTATATAAATTTATAAATTTGATTTGATTTGATGAGATGAAGGTCATTGCAACATTGCAATATCTTGTTAAAAATGTAAAATTGTAAAAATGTAAATTGTATGTAAATTCTATAACATTCATACAATTATTAATATCAAAGTAAGCAATGTCAGCAGCCAGAGCCTTAATGGTAGCCCACAACACCTGTTTTAGAAGAACTTCACTTGTGTGCTGCAATCTCCTCTCCCTTTGGATTGTAGCACATACTAGTGCTTCTCACACTCGCCGCTTGTGCACAATTTCCAGCATGGACAGTAAACATAACAATAAGATTATCAATATAATAATTGACATGTGAATGCACGGAGCGCATGTGTTTTTTTTTTTCTCTTTCCCTTTTTGTGACAATCAATCACAGCTTTCAGAAGACTGTGTCATACCCAGCAACAAGGTCAACCCCACCTCCTCACAAAGAAAACATTTCTGTCCATTCCTTGCTCAGAGTTGCTGGCAAGGAATATTTAGGCTAAATTGAGAGCTTTCTGAAGGACTCTGAGATTGTTTGTGAATATGAGCCCTGGATTAGTTGGCTATGTACCACAGGCTTTTAAGGTGGCAGTAATTAAACCATTACTTAAAAAGCCATCACTTGACCCAGCTATCTTAGCTAATTATAGGCCAATCTCCAACCTTCCTTTTCTCTCAAAAATTCTTGAAAGGGTAGTTGTTAAACAGCTAACTGATCATCTGCAGAGGAATGGTCTATTTGAAGAGTTTCAGTCAGGTTTTAGAATTCATCATAGCACAGAAACAGCATTAGTGAAGGTTACAAATGATCTTCTTATGGCCTCGGACAGTGGACTCATCTCTGTGCTTGTTCTGTTAGACCTCAGTGCTGCTTTTGATACTGTTCACCATAAAATTTTATTACAGAGATTAGAGCATGCCATAGGTATTAAAGGCACTGCGCTGCGGTGGTTTGAATCATATTTATCTAATAGATTACAATTTGTTCATGTAAATGGGGAATCTTCTTCACAGACTAAGGTTAATTATGGAGTTCCACAAGGTTCTGTGCTAGGACCAATTTTATTCACTTTATACATGCTTCCCTTAGGCAGTATTATTAGATGGCATTGCTTAAATTTTCATTGTTACGCAGATGATACCCAGCTTTATCTATCCATGAAGCCAGAGGACACACACCAATTAGCTAAACTGCAAGATTGTCTTACAGACATAAAGACATGGATGACCTCTAATTTCCTGCTTTTAAACTCAGATAAAACTGAAGTTATTGTACTTGGCCCCACAAATCTTAGAAACATGGTGTCTAACCAGATCCTTACTCTGGATGGCATTACCCTGACCTCTAGTAATACTGTGAGAAATCTTGGAGTCATTTTTGATCAGGATTTGTCATTCAATGTGCATATTAAACAAATATGTAGGACTGCTTTTTTGCATTTGCGCAATATCTCTAAAATTAGAAAGGTCTTGTCTCAGAGTGATGCTGAAAAACTAATTCATGCATTTATTTCCTCTAGGCTGGACTATTGTAATTCATTATTATCAGGTTGTCCTAAAAGTTCCCTGAAAAGCCTTCAGTTACTTCAAAATACTGCAGCTAGAGTGCTAACAGGGACTAGAAGGAGAGAGCATATCTCACCCATATTGGCCTCTCTTCATTGGCTTCCTGTTAATTCTAGAATAGAATTTAAAATTCTTCTTCTTACTTATAAGGATTTGAATAATCAGGTCCCATCTTATCTTAGGGACCTCATAGTACCAAATCACCCCAATAGAGCGCTTCGCTCTCAGACTGCAGGCTTACTTGTAGTTCCTAGGGTTTGTAAGAGTAGAATGGGAGGCAGAGCCTTCAGCTTTCAGGCTCCTCTCCTGTGGAACCAGCTCCCAATTCAGATCAGTGAGACAGACACCCTCTCTACTTTTAAGATTAGGCTTAAAACTTTCCTTTTTGCTAAAGCTTATAGTTAGGGCTGGATCAGGTGACCCTGAACCATCCCTTAGTTATGCTGGTATAGACTTAGACTGCTGGGGGGTTCCCATGATGCACTGAGTGTTTCTTTCTCTTTTTGCTCTGTATGCACCACTCTGCATTTAATCATTAGTGATTGATCTCTGCTCCCCTCCACAGAATGTCTTTTTCCTGGTTCTCTCCCTCAGCCCCAACCAGTCCCAGCAGAAGACTGCCCCTCCCTGAGCCTGGTTCTGCTGGAGGTTTCTTCCTGTTAAAAGGGAGTTTTTCCTTCCCACTGTTGCCAAGTGCTTGCTCACAGGGGGTCGTTTTGACCGTTGGGGTTTTTCCGTAATTATTGTATGGCCTTGCCTTACAATATAAGGCGCCTTGGGGCAACTGTTTGTTGTGATTTGGCGCTATATAAATAAAATTGATTTGATTTGATTATTGTTAACAAGAATCATTTCCACAGTTGTGCTGCTCCACTTATTCTGTTGTATCTTATCATAATCAATATGATCTCATCTCAGCTCAATTATCTTATCTTCATCATCATCAGTGTTATCTCATCTTAACCTCATTACCTTACCTTATCTTACCACCAACTCTGTTATCTTTATGATCTCCAGTAACTCATGTCATCTTATCTTAATATCATCACCACCATCATCATTATCAATATTATCTCATCTTACCATCATCAGTATTATCTCATCTTATCTCATCTTTTCTTATCATATCACCACCACCACCACCACCACCATCATCTTCTCATGTCAACCTAATTATCTGATCTGAGCTTATCTTATTATCATCATCATCCTCCTCCTCCTCATCATCATCATCAGTATTATGTCATCTCATCCTAATTATCTTATCATCATCATCATCACTCCCATCATCATCATTAGTATTATCTCATCTCATCCTAATTATCTTATCATCATTATCACTCCCATCATCATCATTAGTATTATGTCATCTCATCCTAATTATCTTATCATCATCATCACTCCCATCACCATCATTAGTATTATCTCATCTCATACTAATAATGTTATCTCATCTCATCATCATCACTATCACCGTCATCATCATCATCATCATATCTTCACAGTATTATCTCATCCTAATTATCTTATCTTTATCAGTATTATCTCATCTCAACCTGATATCTTATCTTGTCATCAACGGTGTTACCTTAACATCATTAGTAATATATCATCTCAACCTAATTATCTTATCTTCAGTATTATCTCATCTCAATTATTTTACATTATCTTATCTCATCATCATCATTATCAGTATTATCTAATCTCAACCTAATCTTATATTGTCTTATTTTCTACCCACAATAATCAGGCCCATTAGACAGGTGAA
Organism: Thalassophryne amazonica; assembly: GCF_902500255.1. Classification (NCBI taxonomy): domain Eukaryota; kingdom Metazoa; phylum Chordata; class Actinopteri; order Batrachoidiformes; family Batrachoididae; genus Thalassophryne; species Thalassophryne amazonica. The sequence continues at coordinate 79,391,058 of NC_047111.1, forward strand.
GATAGACTTAATCCTAACTATGATGTCTGCAGGAGTATGTGAAATCTGTTCAAGTGAAACTGCAAACATGTTTCCACTACACTCTAAAAAATGAACGCTGTCTCAACAAGAAAGTGATGTAACAATTTGCATAGATTTTTTTTATAGTTATTTCAACTTAACTAAAGTTACTTCAACATAACTACAGACGTCTAGTAGCATTAACTCATATGAAAGTTGAAACGACTGAGTTAAAATAACTTTGAAAAATCTGTGCAAATTGTTACATCAGTTTTTCTTGTTGAAACAGCAGTTACTTTTTTAGAGTGTACCTTCACTGGTTATGGCATTGTTTGAGGAAATATCCTTTGTGAGATTCCCTGCTACAGTAGAACAGGCCACTGAGTGGGATAGGAGCAGGTCTACCAATATGTCAGGCAGCATGGTGGTTTAGTGGTTAGCATTGTTGCCTCATAGCAAGAAGGTCATAGGATCGATTCTTATATATGGCCTTTCTGTGTGGAAGTTGTATATTCTCCCTGTGTTTGTGTGGGTTTCCTCCGGGTGCTCCGGTTTCCTCCCATGTTGTAGGTTAGGTGAATTGGAAACTTTGTAATTGTCCAGATCTCCCTTGCAAAAGAGATCTTGATCTCAATGGGAGTAACCTGGTTAAATAAAGAAAAAAAATGTAAATCTGGATTTTATTCCCTGTTGCACAACCTGTCTGTGTCCTTGGACAAGACACTTCCACGGTAAGTCATTGACTCTCATCCACTTTGTGTTCTGGAATCTGGTGATAAATTGACACCAGTGGGCTTCAGGACCTGTATAGGACTTCCTTACACAAATTAATATGGATGGAGGGCCTCGCGCCAAAGACAAACCATGGTGTGGTGTGAATTACACACATACAACAAATGATAATGTAATGTATTATATGTTCTATAACAGTGTAAATCTAAAACAAAATTTCACACGTATGGAAACACTTTTCTGTAATCCGCTTAACAGCACTTTACTCATTGCACATTTGCCATGGCAAGACAAAAAGAAAGGGAGTGGTGGCAAAATGTTGATCATGGGCCAAAACAGGCCAGCCCCGGTCTAAGATAGTACTTGTATATAGTGCTTTGGAGTTATTTATATTACGATTTAGTGCTATATAAATCAGTTGAATTGAATTGTAGCCACAGAATTGTGAGACTTTGAGGTTGATTAATGTGAACTCCTAACATATTTGTCAATCTAAATAATAGTTGGAAAAAAGACCCCTTTAAAGATGTGGATTTTCTATTGGTGTCATTCACACTTTCCGTGATTTCCACCATTCTTCAGATACTGATTCAATATGTTTTCAATACGATTTTAACATTACATTTTCTTTCAAGATTTGTTTTTATTTCTCCCACACAGAAAGTATATAAAGTTATTGTTATGATGAGTTTACCATATTTACGAGTTGAGTTTTTAGCAGTGAGGCTGAAGTGTTATTAACTAGTAGTACCTCATTTTACCAAGGGGTGGCACTGTCTGCTTAAAGTCACAATCTCCTAATTCAGACAATGATTTTCTTTTTAAATACAAAATTGAAACATTATGTAAATTAAATCAACAAAATAATTTTCTTTGTACTTTCAATGGCTTTCGACAAGTAACAGACAGAAAAAAGCAATTTCACTTCTCTTTTCAAACATACATGTTCTAAACTATTTTGTCATCAGGAGAATTTTGGCACAACATTATGTGATTATAATTGATGTTTCTTGGCTCCCTCTCTGTACATAGTGACAATATGAAAAAGTAAACTGCAGTGCAGAATGAACCCCACTAAAATGTCACACGGCTGATGTGATGCTTTACAACACGTACAATCTTGCATGTCCAAAACAAAAAAAGTTGAGGTGACTGACAGTAGTCCATTAAAGAGGTTTTTCACTCAGCAGAATCTCATCTGCCTTCATTTGGGTGCAGCCCGTCTGGCTCACCTCCCTGCACTTCTACTCTCTCTTGGACATCCTCTGTTGGACATGTCTGCTCTTTTTCTGCACAGAGCAAAAAGCAGCTTCAGAAGACTGACAAAGTAATCAAGATTCGCTGCAGTTTACAAGGCCGAGCACATGGCTCGCTGAGCAGGTCGAAAGAAGTGCAGAGACACTCCATCCAGCATCCCTTTCACTCAGACCGCCCTCACTTTCTGCTTGTCATCTAATTTTGCTTCCTCATGCACGCACACTTACATGCACGTGTCATTTTTCTTCCTTGCCTCCGCACTTCTCTTAAACATTCTTATACGTATATATCCTGCAGGTGTGAGGCAGTGAAGTGCATGATGGAGTTGCTGAAACACAATTTTGTGGCTGCTGAGTAATTGAAAGGAGAAAATAAGCCAACAATGTGCATTATTACTTATTGTGTCCATGTCTGCACTCCAAATTCCAAACCCCCCCCCCCCCCCCAAAAAAAAACAAAAAATAAAAAACAACCAACCAAACAAACAATAAATAATCAAAACTATTTAACATTGTAACACTGACTGGCTTTGCATATTTTTCTAATCGTCTGACATTGCGTCCTCATTAAAAGGGGACTTATTACATACCTTTTCAGCATACTAATATAGGTCACCAGATGTCTCACCCTACGGTCACATTAGCTACAAGCGACAGAGGCAAAGCAAAGACTTGACATTCATTTTCAATGATAGTGGCTGTTTCGCAGTGACAAAATAGATGAGAAATCTGTGTTATGCAAATGCTGAGCCATGCGACACGGCAACTGGCAAGCCAAGTAAAAGGCAATGTGGCATCAGCTGGCTGCTCACTCAAACAAAATAAACCAAAATGGCAGAAATGCTCTGAAATAGCTGTATTTCTGTATGTATCTAATATGTGTGTCACTTTTCTCATATATTTTGTAAAGATTAGCAAGAAATAAACACTTTTAATTCTAAAAATGCCGTTTTTGTAATCAGATGACACCTCTGAAGTGATTTACAAACATCTTACAGAGACGTTAACTAGCGTGCTAACTAGCATACCAACTAGTGACAGAGGAGCGTCACTGTGAAAGATGTTGGACAGAAACAAATCAAGGAACTTTGGTTCTGTTAAGCAGGCAAGCATGAAGTAAATACTCATAATGACAGGGATAGGGTTTTCTGTGCTTTATAATCTGTTATTAAACAATGTGCACATTAACACCAAGTAGCCACAAGCTGGCCACGCCCCAGGAACACCCATCAAGCAACAAACTCCAACTACTTGTCGCCCTCATTTATAACTAACTTGACCATGGGCTTTACAAATAGATTTTAAATACTGTAGAGAAAAACGCCATAGACAATGAATTGATGACACTTTATAATATCCAACTAGAGCATTGGCTGTGGAGATCCACAGGCTTTAGGTTGGGTAGTGTTTATAAAATAGGTAGCTGTCATTTTTCAAGGGTGGCAATAAATTGTACAAAGTTTCTATAATGAGTTGGAATGGTGTGTGATTCCAGAATGTTTTTTTAGAACCTTAGACCTCAACAGTTTTTAGAAGAACTCAACCCTTTTATTTCCTGTTAATTATATAATTTTGTAATGTTACTTTATTGTCTTCATGTATTTATAAATTGTTTAGGTTCTTGTTATTATATACACACTATTATTATTATTCATTATTATTATTATTATTATTATTATTATTATTATTATTATTATTATTATTATTATTATTATTATTATCATCATCATCAGTATTATTATCAGTAGTAGTAGTATATTTTTACTTCTATTTTACTTTCTATTTTGTCATTTTAAATCAACCACAATGGAAATAAGTATTTTCAATCTCTTGTGTCATCCATATATTTTAATGTATTTACAATTGTACCAAATGGCAAGTGTCAGCTCTCCCCAGTTTGTGCATGATCAAAATTCCATGCATGCACACATGCACGCAGAGCTTTTTGTCTTTTCTGCATTCTGCTATAAGCAGGTGCATTTAATCTGAAAAACAGAGACTGTGGCAGAAGACATTAAAAGCACTACAATTTTCACTTATGGTACTGGAAGCATCACACTTAAGTCACTCATGGTGACAGCAACATGACACTTAACTAAACTGACTAAACCACTAAACTACAAAACACAATACATCAATAACACTAACAACAATGTTAAACTAAGAGGAACCACAATAACAACATTTTAAACTCCAAAACCCCAAACTCCCATGGTCCATTGCAGCATAATGTCCATCGTTTACTGGTTAGCTAAATTCGCTAATTTCTCAAAAAACATTTGTCCTATCAACTATCCATTTTTGCAGCATTCATCCTTGACCCAAAATACATAAACGTACCAAATGGCAAATGTCAGCTCTCCCCGGTTTCGCCATGAATGAAGGCATACACAGGCACACACAGAGGCCGCTAGGCGATTATAATATGCATGATGATGATTAGGTTAACATGGTCCATCTGTGTCTAAACAAAATAACTCAAAGTGTTTTGATCCAATTTCGACCAAACTGGGTGAAATATTTGAAGGTCAGGAAAGGAAAAAGTGATTTGATTTAGAGAAAACTGGCTAAAAGTAGCAGGGCAAGGTCAAAATACGAAGTTATATAACACATTTCTATTGGGCACATGACCTTTGACCTCAGGTGACCCTGAAAGGTCAAACCGAAGGTAATAAATATTCAATTCAAACAGTTTGGAGCCAGTATTGATTAAATATGTTGGAGGTGTTAGTTAATGAGCTGTCTCAGAGAAAATCACGCGGGGGTGGCTGGATGACCGACTCCGATTTTGATGAAATTTTCACTATATACCCTTCAAGTAGATTGATTAGGAATAGCAAAGTTAGTTTTTCCATCAGGCAAAATTTTATTTGAATTTTGGTCAGTTCAAAATTTGATGTCAAAATGTCCTCAGATTGTGTTATATTAAAAATATAGTAAAAATGGGCAACTTTGACATATCCGTTCTCAATTCTCGACGAGTAGATTGAAAAAGTCAGTGTGATCTCTCATACAAGGTGCCACTGACCTTCAAAAACCACTGTTCGTTCTATGGCATATTTCCTTATATTTCTGGAATTGACACTTTTTGAATCCTATATAGTGCAAACTTTTAAAATGCTCCAATCATTTTGTAAACTATACCGCATTAACGATCCCAAAAAGGTACAGTTTGGACTATCTATGACTGATTTCCATGGAGTTATGGAGTAAAAACAGCAAAAATGGTGACAAAGGTCAGTTTCAGTTTGTATAGCTAGGGGGTAAAAAGTTAAAGTTGCTCCAATTTTGGTACAATAAATAAATAAATAAAATTAAATAATAATAATACAAATTATTGGTTGAGTTAATAGCATTTTAAAAAGGAATAGTTTGCTCCATCTGACAAAATCAACTTTTTGACTCTATATTTCAATGTAGAGATGGCAAGCATGGCCAAAAGTGGATCATTTTAAAAATTGTTTTTACAATTGTTCTTCACTTCTGGAAAGTTACATGGAAATCGGTGATGGTCATCCAGCCAACTTCTCTTTTTCTGCATGATTTTCTCTGAGACAGTTCCATTTGAATAACAAAATCACAAAGAATATTTGCCTAAATGTGTGTCAAACATGCCACCTGCAGGACTGTTCTCTCTGAGTGTACTGTAATCACTTCTGTGTGTGTGTGTGTGTAATATTACTTGGGTTGGTTATGTCCATTCTATTAACATTTGGAACTGACTGGTGAAAGGTTAAGGTCATGGTCAAGCAAAACCTAGTCCCAAAACACATTTAAATGATAAATGGTAAATGGACTGCATTTATATAGCGCTTTTCCATCTGCATCAGATGCTCAAAGTGCTTTACACGTCAATGCATCACATCATCACATTCACCCCGATATGAGGCTACTGCCATACAAGGTACCCACTACACACCGGGAGCAACTAGCGGATTAAGGACCTTGCCCAAGGGCCCTTAGCGATTTTCCGGTCAGGCTGGGATTTGAACCGAGGACCCTCTGGTCTTAAGCCCAACGCTTATCCACTAGACCATCACCTCCCCTCCATTGCTAATGTGTCTTGATAGCGGATTGAATGCTCATATTAAACAGTAAAATGTTTATGATCGACCGGTTTAACTGACTTCATGATGAAGTCACAAACAAGACAAAATATGACAAGGCTGTATATAGGAATGTGAAAGGGGGGGTTCAAATCCTTGAGCTTGAGGTGGGGGCAAGGGGCAACACCCTTGTGGGAGGCTCATGGGGGTGAAGCCCCCTGAAGCATAAGCTTTTTGAGGATTTCGAGGGCTAAAAAGCTACATAAATTTCATTTGAAACCCAAAATGTATCATTTTAGGAAATACATTTTTATATACAAATAGTCCTTGCTTGGGATTGGATCAGTTGCCATAAGAACCACCCAGGAAGAACCAAGATAACATTAATGCAAACTTTATACACAAACACCTTAACAATTACATAAAATATACCTGTAAAATACCTGTTTCCAGTGCACGTTGGCCTCCGCCAGGGTTGCCCTTTGGCACCGGTTCTGTTCATTATTTTTATGGACAGAATTTCTAGGCACAGCCAGGGTGTAGAGGGGGTCTGGTTTGGGAACTACAGAATCTTGTCTCTGCTGTTTGCGGACGATGTGGTTCTGTTGGCTTCGTCACATCAGGACCTTCAGCGTGCACTGGGGCGGTTTGCAGATGAGTGTGAGGCGTCCGGGATGAAAATCAGCACCTCCAAATCCGAGGCCATGGTTCTCGACCGGAAAAAGGTGCTTTGCCCTCTTCAGGTCGGTGGAATGTCCTTGCCTCAAGTGGAGGAGTTTAAGTATCTCGGGGTCTTATTCACGAGTGAGGGACGGATGGAGCGTGAGATCGATAGACGGATCGGTGCAGCGTCTGCAGTGATGCGGTCGCTGTATCGGACCGTCGTGGTGAAGAGAGAGCTGAGTAGGGGGGCAAAGCTCTCGATTTACCGATTGATCTACATTCCGATCCTCACCTATGGTCATGAGATTTGGCTCATGACCGAAAGAATGAGATTGCGGGTACAAGCGGCCAAGATGAGTTTCCTCCGCAGGGTGGCTAGGCGCTCCCTTAGAGATAGGGTGAGGAGCACGGTCACTTGGGAGGAGCTCGGAGTCGAGCCGCTGCTCCTCCACGTCGAAAGGAGTCAGTTGAGGTGGCTCGGGCATCTTTTCCGGATGCCCCCTGGACGCCTCGCTGGAGAGGTGTTCGGGGCACGTCCCATTGGGAGAAGGCCCTGGGGAAGACCCAGGACATGCTGGAAGGATTACATCTCTCGGCTGGCTTGGGAATGCCTTGGGGTTCCCCCGGAGGAGCTGGGGGAGGTGTGTGTGGATCGGGAGGTCTGGGCGGCTTTGCTTGAGCTGCTACCCCCGCGACCCGACTCCAGATAAAGCGGAAGAAAATGGATGGATGGATACCTGTAAAATACATAAGCATTTTTAAACAGGCACCTACAACAAATATCATCATATACATAATAATAATTGGGAGCGAATTTTCGCAGTGAAAGTCCACCCAAGCAGAGCGACACACCGGCCGAAGGAGGCGCGTCCATTGCCTGGCGACCCACGTGAATTTGTAGGCACTTTTATACAAAAGAACAAAATTAATTAGTGCTGTAAAGGTACAAATATTCGCTGGGATTATATTTTGTGTTTTTTGTTTTCAAACATATTTAGCGGTATTAATATTCGTGTTTACATTATGAATATGTACGTATATGTACGTTATGCATTAAAATAGCGGTATTTAATTTGGCAACCTTGTTTAACTCGCGAAATTCGCATAATAAATCCCTCTCGGGGGGGGGGGGGGTTCGGTTGAACCCCCTGAAACCCCTCTATATACGGGCATGTATGAAGGCACCTTATGTGCAGGTTTGGGACGCATGACATCACTGTCTGTGATATTTTTTTGTGACATACTTTAATGTGTTTTAAAACCATGCCATGAGCTATATTAGCTTACTGGAATGCTTAACCATTCAAGGTCATAGATTCAAATAACCTTCACATGGATGTGTGCTATCTGCACTGCACTAAAAATATGTGAACCCACAAAAAAATATCTGCATGCAGAAATACAACCCAGGTCTCTAAAGCTACAATATTTCAGTATTTGCGTAAGTAAGCATGAAAAAAAATTGCTTCACAGGCGTGACCGGTCCCTGTGGGTTTGATCATGTGGGCCCGATGCAGGACTCTGTGATTGGCCACAGATGATGCTGTGGACTTGAACTGAGTGTTACCACCTGAGCACTGTGCGATCATGAAATACTAAAAATATATACAGAGAGGGTGGCATAAGAAAATGGAGTCAGACAAACACACGTTACATTCCCTCTTCCCTTTTCCGTCATGTGTATTTTTTAAATTGCAGAGATGGCTTGTCTCCAGCAGGGCAGCGTGACATTTTTATGCTCATCTGCTGTCTATTCTTCAACACAGAGAAACTATTCAGATTGAGGTTGCACGAGGAGAAAGCGAGGAAAGGAGGGAAAAGCTTCAGATAGAAGTTGTGTGACCAGGCAGAGCGTGCGTCGCAGAAACATGTCAGTCCGTGCATAATGGCTCTGACAGATGTGTCATGTCCGTGCACACAAAGTGGAGAGAGGGATATGTTTGGGGTCTGGGATTAATTTGCCTTTTGGGACAGGTGCTGAGAGGAGCGGGGGTAGACACAATAAATCTAATGTTACATGCAACCCCCCATCCCCCCACCACTCTGGGAACATGGAACTGACTAATTCATATGGAAGAGATCTGTCATCGAAAAGCTTTTACAGCAGTATTATTATTTCCTGTAATGTGATGCCCTTGTTTAACTTTGCCTTCTGTGAATAATATGGATTTTGTGTGTTACATGCAGCTGGTATCACTCAGGTAGTCAGCTGGTGACAGCAAATCAAATTCTAAGTCTAATTTGGACTTTGTTTCATTTTGACTGAAACAGACAAGAAACACACATCTTCCCTTGGGTTCCGTGAGAACTGCCTTTTAACACTTTATCACTGAATCACAGGAGTTCGAGTCATACACTAAATAGAGGACAAACCCTCCGTAACGTCACACACAAGCTTTCTGAAGAGCAGCTTTGAAGGTCAAAAAGGGGCGGCTCCAAAAACCCTGTTTTACACCTCGTAACTCCAGCCCAGCCCACAAAGGGTTAAGGGGGTGGAGTGTGACCCGGGCAGGACCAGTGAAGCCTGAACTCAAGTCCCTTAATTCAGACAGTAACAACACGACGAGCTGAAAAAAAGGTCATGTGACTCGTGGTGCCATCTTGGTGCCAAAATAGCATTCGCAGTTATTCTGTCTGCATGTAAATCCAGCTGTTTTAGTTATTTAAAAGTAAGTCCCTTCGGCTTCTCCCTTGTTTGCACTCGGGGTCGCCACAGCAAATCCAACGTGGATCTGCATGTTGAATTGGCACAAGTTTTACGCCGGATGCCCTTCCTGACGCAACTCCACATTACATGGAGAAATGTGGCAGGGGTGGGATTTGAACCCAGAACCTTCTGAACTGAAACCAAGCGCATTAACCACTTGGCCACCACAATGCCAGGTTATTTGTGCATTTGGAGGCACAAATAGTCACAACAAGGGCTTCAACATTCCCTTAAGATCCGAACAGAAGAAAAAAATTTTGGAAAATAAAGTCAGCCATGTGGGATGGAAGCAGACATCATCGTCAAGTTTTGCGAGGTAAAGTTATTGTTCAGTCGAAACTCACCTAAACCGTCATCATGTAAACCAGATATTCGCAGGCACCAGACAAAAAAGTTCCAATGTTTTTGTATTATTTTCCATGTAATAAAGACTGTATATAATGGATTTTGTACAGCGGATTTTTCACTCACATCGGACAAAATGTCCCGTTAAAAACCCAGAGCACGTGGGACTGGAGTCATTTCTATGATAAAAAAAACAGCCATTTATTTTTTCACACCGTGCTCAGACTCAGACCCACAGCCTGATGTGCACCTCCGAAATCAGACACAGCAAAAGGCTGTGATTTGACACTTTTTCTTCTTTCACTCCTTCCTCTCCTCTCATATAATAATAGTTTTTGCAGCGTGCACGCTGATTAAAAATCGATCAGAAAAGACCGTAAATTTACAACACAGAGTTGGTAAAAATTGGAAATTGTACAGCTTACCTTTGAATTGGAGGTGATGACTGTAGTAAGAAAAGCTTGTTGAGGGTCAGATTAGTCCAGAATAAAGCATAATCCAGCAACGGAGAACTTAAAACTGTCATGCACGTCATTGCATGACACAGAGTTACAGAGTTACAGAAGCATAAATCAGGTGTTAAATTCATTAAAATAAATTATAAATGTATGTAAATTTGATAGCTTAACTATTTTTATATTTATTTTGATAGCACTTGTACCTGCATGTGTTGCTGTATGTGGTTAAATGATTTAAAAAAACGTTGAAAACATAAAAGGTTCATTCAGTAGTTCAGCGCAGTTGGCCCCAAAATGGCACCATGTTCTAAGTTGATGCTACTATCTCAATAAAGGAACGCTACCCTGAACACCCCCTCCTCCTGCCAAATTACACAGTTTTCCGGTTCAAACCCCACCCTGCCACATTCCTCCATATAATGTGCAGTTGCATCAGGAAGGGCATCCGGCGTAAAACCTGTGCCAAGTCAACATGCAGATCCACCTGGGATTAGCTATGGCGACCCCGAGTGAAAACAAGAGAGCAGCCGAAGGGTCTTAATAGCAGACAGTCAAAGCTAAGGCTTACAGGCTAGCTTTGGTTCGGATGTTTGATTAACGTGTATTTTTGTGGACTGGGTGGTGGTTTTCATAATGATGGCATATGTGTGGGAATTTAAAATTATGACCGGATTGCCTCAGCAACAGTGGATTAACAGTGGGGACAAAGTGCTTTAGAATAATGCCTCACATTCACCCCGATGTCAAAGTGCTGCCATACAAGGCTCACTGCACACTGGGAGCAACTAAGGGATTACGGATCTTGCCCAAGGGCCCTTAGTGATTTTCCAGTCAGGCTTGGATTTGAACCGAGGATCTTCTGGTCTCAACCCCAACACTTAACCAATAGACCATCACCTCCCCTGCGATCGGTGGATTGCAGCTGATGCTTAGAAATGACGATGCTGATGCTCCGAAATGCATGGGCAGTGAAGGCAGGGGGGAACGATTTTTAGGGGGGACCGTTCGGTCAGCAACACTGGCACATTAAAAAAAGAAATTCAACCCCAATACAACTGCCATGAATGGGAAAACTAGCTATAGAGACCAAAACTGTTTTTTATTTGTTTATTTTTTTGTAGCAGCCTGTAAACATGTTCATTTCTGCATTAAATTTGGAGAGTTTAACAAGGGATTCTATGGGAACGGACTTGCTTTTGGAGCCAGCCCCAAGAGGCCATTCAAAGAACTGCAGGCTTTGACAAAACTTTTTTGCTTAACTGCTGAACACTGGAGGTTGGTGCTTCGTTCTAGTACACAGATAGATTCAAACATGATTCTGTAACGTAATTATTAACACGTAATTTATCCACACCGACAAGAAACGGTAGTTTGGAGCTATAGGGCTTGTTAATTACATAATTTAATATTTTAACACCAACTGAATTTTAACACCAACTGTCTTTCCTCTCTGACTACAGCATGTTCTCTTCAGCCCTTAATCACATACTCCAGATACTGAGAATCAAATGCAGGTCTCTCACAAAGATTTGAAAAATTCAGATGGTCACACGGTCATACAGTAAATCAGGGGTCACCAAACCTGCTGCTGGAGATCACCTGCCCTGCATGTTTTCCTGCTACACCTCCTGCTACATTAACCAAGTCAGGTGTGCTCAGCCAATAAATAACTGGGAAACATTGGACCTATTGAATCAGCTTTAGTTAGAACAGGGATAATTGAAAAACATGCAGGGCAGGTGATCTCCAGGAGCAGAGCCGGGGACCCCTGCATTACAGAAATCGCAAATCTGTACCGAAGAAGATGTCTGCTAACATTTGTAGTTCAATCCAACTACCAGCAGATGATGTTATAGAGGAAGACTACGTTGTAGCTTGAAAGGAAGTAAGGTGAATACAGTAAATAATTAAGCCCTGGTCCCACCGAATAATAAACAATGATGAATAGTGAGCCACGTAGCATGTTTTTTTTTTTTGGTACAACTCAAGTTATTCAACAAACATGGGAGAATAGTGGTTCTCAGAGGTAGAATATGTAGCTAACAAGGCTCATCTCTGAGCATGGTGCTAATATAGAGAAGTTCAAAATTTAGCAAAAACAGCACGGGGCAGTTTGTGTACGAGGTACTACGAGGACAAAAGAGGATGGTAGAGGCATGTTAGCGGTGAGTGCGAGGCTGTTAGAAGCCCATTATCCGAGTACCTGGCGGCTACGAGGACAGGACAGTTTATTTTGGCTCCACAGTCTTGCGCACTTTATCGTGACAATCCCACTCGCTTCGTTCTGCTGGATGCCGTGCTTTGTGCGATGAATGCTGCGTATATAAAATAATTATTTGGTAGCAGATTTGAATCATTTTATCTCAGAGTTTGGCTGTTGAAAACACCTCTAATTGCTTCAGGAATCACAGAGGACAGTTCCTGCGCTGCATGAGGTGGAGAACGTATTTGGAACAGCCTAAAAGGTAATTATTTGTAATGGTAACATTGTAATGGCTTCGTAAAACAGTTGCGTGTTCATACCTTCTTATGAGCAGCTGTAAAAATATGTTTATGATAGATTTAACATCTCATTATAATCAATCAGATGAGCTGTGCTTTGATGCAGTGCACTGACACAATGACTCACACTAACACGCAGTGTTTTTAAATTGTTTGCGCAATGTTCATATACGTGGCTCATTATTTGAATAATCACTGATTTTTCTGACAAATCCATACATGGCTCATTATTCATGGCTTTATTATTTGGTGGGACCAGGGCTTTAGGCTGTGGCAAGAGATATGTGATCACTGTGCAAATTCTACAGTATGTGAGTCTCACCCCCTTACCTGCACTAGGTCATAACTCTCAACACAACTCACGTATGGGGAGCAGTTGGAATATAGAACACCCCCACCACCATGTATTTGCAAATTTTATAAGAGTAGGTGACTTTATGTTCTAAGATCATGCTATTCCCCCGGCTCTTTCTGTAGTATTGTCCCTCACAAAGTACAACCTCAAACTATTCCGCACTTTTAAATTAATTCAAAGTCACAATGAAAATCAGGCCTGGTTTCTGAAGAACTTTTCTCACGCATGAGATCCGCCCATTCAGAACCAAGAACAATGGGTACAAACCGTTTTGTAAAACACTCCATGGGCATAACAAAGGCAGACCTTATTTCGCAAAATCCTTCCCTTATTGGCCCCAGTGGGCATTCGAGGGAGATCCCACCCCCTGCCACTGACCCGCGTGATAACAGGACGTTTGTGATTTATCATGTAAATCCAGTTAGATCCAGTTAGACATGCACATTCCAACAGATAACAGAGAAAAGTATATGAAACTAAGAACACAATCATAAGTAAAATAACTACTTTAATACCACAACAAATAAAGAAAACAAATAAATAAGACAATAATTAAACAAACAAATATACGTATCTGACAATTATAAAAGACCTGTATTTCTTTAAATCCCAGAACTGCCATAAATTGCATCATGATCCTTTTTTAAAAAGTCCTTTGGGCTTCTCCCTTGTCTCACTTGGGGTTGTCACAGTAGAACCACCTCGGCTCTGCATGTGGAGTTTGTACAGCTTTTAAACCGGATGTCCTTCCTGATGCAACTCCACAGTACAGGGAGAATGGGCAGGGGCGAGCTTGAAACAAAAACCCTCCACACAGGAAACAAGCACACTTAACAACAGCTAGGCTACCACTGTACGCAATCATTACATTGTCATTGTCATTATTATTATCACAGCACTGTCCTAGTGCTGTCCATGGATATGTCACTATCAGTGTTGCCACAGTTACTTTGAAAAAGTAATCCAATTACTGATTACTGATTACTCCTTGAAAAAGTAACTTAGTTACTTTACTGATTACTCAGTTGTAAAAGTAACTCAGTTAGATTACTAGATACTTTTTTAGTTACTTTCCCCAGCTGCCAACAACAACCCTCTGCCACCTCAACATGACAATGATACCTGTTTTGCCAAAACTCACTTTATAGTCACCCTTTCTTGACTTCAATGAAAATACATACTTGTTTTATAAAAAGTACGTAAAATAAAGACCTCTTTCTTGACCTCATATTTAACTGTTGACAGCACTGTAACAGTAAAACTTCCAATTTCTAACCTACATTGTTTATAAATGTAACTATTAAATTCTTTCTAACATTTTTCTAACATTTAAATTCTCTCTAAACATTTTACTTGTCGAAATTATTATTATAAGTAGTATTAGTAACTGTAGTTAAAAAAAGGCTTCAAAACTGGACCTTTAATCTAGGGGTGTTGTGGGGGGGGGGGCACATCCTTGCCCCACGCCCCCATTCCATCTGGATTCGCCCCTGCTTTGGCGTTTGAGCACAAAGAATAGATAACATTTATTTATGCAGAAAACGTGACCAGATTTACAGGTAAGAACGTTTTATTGCGTTTTCACATCATGTGGTCCTCAGAAAGAGAGTTTAGGTGCATTTGAGTGGAAAATAGTGTTAGGTGTTGACGCGTCGTGGAGGATCAGCTGTTTTTAGCGAGCAGATACGGAGCGGCTCAGCTCAGAATTCTAAATAAAGGAGGAAAAAAGCATAAAAATGTCTTTGTAAAGCTCAGTGCAGGTGTGCTGTTGTCACCACACTTTAAGAGGTGAGGACGAGTCGTAGCTGCTGCAGAAAACCGTGGATGAAAAGCTCACAGCTCACTTAAAGTGGGCAGTTCAGTTGAACCCCGACCTCCTGCCCACGCATCAAGTTTAATGCTGCTATCGACCCACAATGCAAAAATAATAGTAACGCACAGTGACTTGGAGAAGTAACTTTAATCTGATTACTGATTTGGAAAGATTAACGCGTTAGATTACTCGTTACTAAAAAAAGTGGTTAGAGTACTGTTACTAAGTACCGCGTTACTGGCATCACTGGTCGCTATGGTATTTTGGTGCATGAAATCTAATCTAATCTAATCTAATCTTTCAGTCTACTAAACTTACTTACTCAACAATGGTTAGTCATCCAACATTATTCATCTCATCACTGTTTCACATCGATAGTTAAACATGTAGATTAGCCGTTTTACGTTAGTCTATGGTTTTCACAGGCATAACGACCTTGCGAGTACCGTTGCCAAGAGATGTCTCCAATGCGCGACAGTTTTGTTTACTTCCAGGTTGGTTGTTGTCATGAATTATTCAGCCTTTGTTAACATTAACATTTACGGACACATACGAACTGCAGAACAACGTGCTTATCAATCAATCAATCAACTTTTTTCTTATATAGCGCCAAATCACAACAAACAGTTGCCCCAAGGCGCTCCACATTGCAAGGCAAGGCCATACAACAATTATGAAAAACGCCAACGGTCAGAACGACCCCCTATGAGCAAGCACTTGGCCACAGTGGGAAGGAAAAGCTCCCTTTTAACAGGAAGAAACCTCCAGCAGAACCAGGCTCAGGGAGGGGCAGTCTTCTGCTGAGACTGGTTGGGGCTGAGGGAAAGAACCAGGAAAAAGAGATCGATCACTAATGATTAAATGCAAAGTGATGCATACGGAGCAAAAAGAGAAAGAAACAGTGCATCATGGGAACCCCCCCACAGTCTACGTCTAAAGCAACATAACCAAGGGATGGTCCAGGGTCACCCGATCCAGCCCTAACTATAAGCCTTAGCGAAAAGGAAAGTTTTAAGCCTAATCTTAAAAGTAGAGAGGGTATCTGTCTCCCTGATCTGAATTGGGAGCTGGTTCCACAGGAGAGGAGCCTGAAAGCTGAAGGCTCTGCCTCCCATTCTACTCTTACAAACCCTAGGAACTACAAGAAAGCCCGCAGTCTGAGAGCGAAGCGCTCTAATGGGGTAATATGGTACTACGAGGTCCCTAAGATAAGATGGGACCTGATTATTCAAAACCTTATAAGTAAGAAGAAGAATTTTAAATTCTATTCTAGCATTAACAGGAAGCCAATGAAGGGAGGCCAACACGGGTGAGATATGCTCTCTCCTGCTAGTCCCCGTCAGTACTCTAGCTGCAGCATTCTGAACTTTTAGGACAACCTGATAATAATGAATTACAATAGTCCAGCCTAGAGGAAATAAATGCATGAATTAGTTTTTCAGCATCACTCTGAGACAAGACCTTTCTGATTTTAGAGATATTGCGTAAATGCAAAAAGGCAGTCCTACATATTTGTTTAATATGCACTTTGAGTGACATATCCTGATCAAAAATAACTCCAAGATTTCTCACAGTATTACTAGAGATCAGGGAAATGCCATCCAGAGTAACGATCTGGTTAGACACCATGCTTCTAAGATTTGTGGGGCCAAGTACAATAACTTCAGTTTTATCTGAGTTTAAAAGCAGGAAATTAGAGGTCATCCATGTCTTTATGTCTGTAAGACAATCCTGCAGTTTAGCTAATTGGTGTGTATCCTCTGGCTTCATGGATAGATAAAGCTGGGTATCATCTGCGTAACAATGAAAATTTAAGCAATACCGTCTAATAATACTGCCCAAGGGAAGCATGTATAAAGTGAATAAAATTGGTCCTAGCACAGAACCTTGTGGAACTCCATAATTAACTTTAGTCTGTGAAGAAGATTCCCCATTTACATAAACAAACTGTAATCTATTAGACAAATATGATTCAAACCACCGCAGCGCAATGCCTTTAATACCTATGACATGCTCTAATCTCTGTAATAAAATTTTATGGTCAACAGTATCAAAAGCAGCACTGAGGTCCAACAGAACAAGCACAGAGATAAGTCCACTGTCCGAAGCCATAAGAAGATCATTTGTAACCTTCACTAATGCTGTTTCTGTACTATGATGAATTCTAAAACCTGACTGAAACTCTTCAAATAGACCATTCCTCTGCAGGTGATCAGTTAGCTGTTTTACAACTACCCTCTCAAGAATCTTTGAGAGAAAAGGAAGGTTGGAGATTGGCCTATAATTAGCTAAGATAGCTGGGTCAAGTGATGGCTTTTTAAGTAATGGTTTAATTACTGCCACCTTAAAGGCCTGTGGTACATAACCAACTAACAAAGATAGATTGATCATATTTAAGATTGAAGCATTAAATAATGGTAGGACTTCCTTGAGCAGCCTGGCAGGAATGGGGTCTAATAAGCATGTTGATGGTTTGGATGAAGTAACTAATGAAAATAACTCAGACAGAACAATCGGAGAGAAAGAGTCTAACCAAATACCGGCATCACTGAAAGCAGCCAAAGATAATGATACATCTTTGGGATGGTTATGAGTATTTTTTTCTCTAATAGTCAAAATTTTGTTAGCAAAGAAAGTCATGAAGTCATTACTAGTTAAAGTTAATGGAATACTCAGCTCAATAGAGCTCTGACTTTTTGTCAGCCTGGCTACAGTGCTGAAAAGAAACCTGGGGTTGTTCTTATTTTCTTCAATTAGTGATGAGTAGAAAGATGTCCTAGCTTCACGAAGGGCTTTCTTATAGAGCAACAAACTCTTTTTCCAGGCTAAGTGAAGATCTTCTAAATTAGTGAGACGCCATTTCCTCTCCAACTTACGGGTTATCTGCTTTAAGCTACGAGTTTGTGAGTTATACCACGGAGTCAGACACTTCTGATTTAAAGCTCTCTTTTTCAGAGGAGCTACAGCATCCAAAGTTGTCTTCAATGAGGATGTAAAACTATTGACAAGATACTCTAACTCCCTTACAGCACTTAGCCGAGCAGTTTCATTCTTCAGTTTCTTCTTCTACACTTCCATCAAGGCTTTTTGTGCACACAATGCTGCTCGGCGTAACAGTGACGCCCGGTGGCTAATGTGAGAACTGTCACAAACACATCATAACAGTCATCGTCTGCTGCAACCATGGCCAAAAGCGGAGGAAGCTGTCCTTTTGAAGGAATATGAGCGACATAGGGGCACTCTTGAGTGCTCCATCAAGTGTTGTTACATGACAGCTGCCATTTTTGTGGTAAGACTGAAGTTTTGTCAACTAAAATAAGGATTAGCCTCCTCTGTACCAGGCTAAAAACTTTAGTCGGGTAATGCAATTAACTTTAGCTGACTAAGTGCTTTGTGCAATGACTAACATCAAAAAATTAGTCAACTAAATGAGTTTATTCAACTAAACAAGATTAGACTGCTTTATGAAACTGGGCCCAGGTGCCGTTAATATTGGATAAGCCAATAGATATTGCTAACAACAAGGGGCTACACAATACTACAAACCAAGCAGCAAAATAAAACACTAATGTAAATTCTGTGTCATTTGTCTTCTTCCATGAGGACAGCTGTTCTCTTCCATTTGGCAGCTCTTTTTTTTAGCACTCTATACTCCAAAAATCTGGGCATCCAGCTTGTTTTTTGACTTGGTGTTGTGTGGAAACTGGAACGCCTTTACCTCAGCTGTGATGTCATTCCCAGTCATGATTTATGTCTTCTGAGGTAAATGGAATGCAGCATAAATAAATATGAATGAAAAACCTTTGCATGTGTAAATAAGATGAGAACACAACTCAAAGCAATGAAAGGACTGTGAGTGTATGGAGGTCAATAACACAATTCATAAACGCTGTTCAAAACAAACTTCTTTATTAAGCAATTACTCACAAAAAATTATTAAGCAGTGTGAAAAGGCCTAACTATGAGACCTATAAGCAAGGTTGGGTAGGATTACTTTGAAATAATACATGAGGATTACATGTATGTATACATAGATTTGGATTACTTGTAATCTGATTACTTTTGGATTACATTTCAAAGTAATCCTACCCAACCTTGCCTATAAGTTACTTATGAAAGGAAGGAACCCATAGCACTTCTGTTGAATCGACCATGAAATCACATTAACCCAGTGATCCAAGTTAAAATAAGCAGATTTTTTTTTAAATGTACCCAAGAATTTAACCCTACAAAAATGACTGGAATTAAAAGTGGTTTCCAAGTATATACTTCAGAACATCAGCAAGGAACACAAAGTTTAGAATAAGAATACTTTTACATTTTAATTTGAAATGAAGAAAACTGTCACCCTCTGACCATGGTGACCTTTGCTCTGTAACAATTTTGTCCTTGGGGGTCCAGGATATTGATGTTAGTCTGAAAAGTAGTTTGTGAATGTTCCAGCAACATTGTCTCCTCCCTTTTAATTCTTCATCATCTGCCAACACTGCTCGATTGCCCTCAAGACCTCGAGGCTGATGGAGAAGTAAGCATCATTTTGTAAAAATCGTTACATATATACTCCTAAACATAAGAAAATGGACTATCTGTTTAACTGGTAATCACTAAAATGCAACATCCTCCACTTTAAGCAAGTGCTGTTTCAGTTATGTATGTAGGTTCTGCCACAGATCCACGTGCGTGATAGGCTATTTAAAAAAAGAACACTTTTACAGGTGATCAAGGATCACCAAAGATGATCAAGGATGCCGCTGCCCTCTGCAGTGGCTGAAATCCACAGTTTTACATACAGTGGATTTATTTTCTGAAGGCATTTTATGGAAGCAAAAAAGGTTTAAAGTTAAACTTTACGCAGATTGCTTTAGCTCAACAGAGCAACATGACACACCAGTGGTACTGGTCACATTACAGCCAACACTATCAACCAGTTTACAGGGTTTGAATTGCAAAGGTACTGGGCGACAGGGGTCTGACGCGATTTCAGACACCGCCAAAGTGGACCATACTGTTTCTGCACCTTATTGTAACATTTTTTACCTACATCAGTCCCATGACTGTAGTGGTGTATGGCTCAAACTAAAGGATACTGTAGGTTTATGCAAATAGCCAACTAGCATGTTTAGTACACTTTAATTTCATATCTTCAGAGGTTCTGAATTAAACTGAAGCATCTACAGATGAATGTTAATGATAGCTAGTTTGTAATTTTTCCATTAAGTTACAGTTTAACTAACTAATGCAAGGTATAGCTAAAGCTAACATTTGCATTCCTACCATTAACTACGTAGGGCAACATGGTGGATTAGTGGTTAGCACTGTTGCCTCACAGCAAGAAGGTCACCCCGCATCTGGGGCCTTTCTATGTGGAGTTTGCATGTTCTCCCCGTGTTTGTTTGGGTTCCCTCCGGGTGCTTCAGCTTCCTCCCACATCCAAAGGTATGCAGGTTAGGTGAACTGGAAGCTTTAAATTGTCCATAGGTGTGCATGCAGGTGTGAATGTGTTTGTCTGTCTATATGTGGCTCTGCGATAGACTGGAGTCCTCTTCAGTGTACTGTGCCTCCCACCCTGTGACTGCTGGGATAGGGTCCAGCCCCCCCTACACACACACCCTCCCCCTTTGACCCTTAATTGGAGTAAGCAAGTATTGAACATGGATGGATGGATACCATCAATTAACTAATATTGGCTCAGGATCCCTCAATAGCTAAGAACGACCTAATTGCATAATTTTCACTCAGGCTACGTGTTGTATTTTTAGTTCATAGCATTCTCTTGAATAATATGCTTATCAAACAAATCATATGACTCAAGACATGCTAGCACCCAGAACCATCAAAAATAGAAATGTGTGTATTTTTCAAGAAATTTATTTCAATATCTAACATGTAAAATATTTATCTCTGTTTTTACACCTTCCCAAATACAAATGTTTATCTTATTGCATCAAAGTGTATTCTAGGTCTACTAATCCTAAAGTAAAATTCAGGAATGGTTAAAAACAGCAGTGTGCCAACTGTTTCTGACATGGTCAGAAACCAAAAATTACTTTCAAGGGGTCTCCACCATACTATGGTACTGGCGTGGGTCCAGGATGTCAACCACCCAGGCAGACAATCGGTCCGTCTCCATCTTTTGAAAGTACCCATGGACAATATGTGGACGAGTCCAACAGTAATCATCAATTGACTAAAACAAAAAGAAAAAAAAAATCCTAATTGTATATTGGATGTAAAAAGTACATTTTGTGTTTATTCACTGTAAAGTCATGCATTTAAAATTTTAGATTACTGTTCTTTTGCAGACAATCATTTGCAGATGCAACCTGTCATGTTGAGCCAAGGGTCATTACCACTTCTCGCGCTGTAGAAAAAAGATAATGCACAAATAGGATCAGATTTCCTCTTTGCTGCCTGTGCTCATATTTTTCCCACATTCCTTGTCTTCAGCTGCAGCACAATTGAGACTGTCGAGGAAGGAGGAATCCTAATGGTGTTTTCGAAGGGTCAGAACAAGGTAACTTCTCAGCACACTTCCACTGTTTGGTAATGAATGGAATATCGGCATTTTCATGTTTGACTTGGCCTTCTACATGATGTTCTGATGAAGAGGCAGATCTCCTCCAAACACATGGACATGTGGCAGAACTCAACTACATAATATTGGAGCGGTTAAGGCAGAAAGCATTCAGTTTTTGAAGAACGCATGAAACTAGGCACAGTGATACTATAGGACCTAGGGATCATGAAAAAAATAGACCCCAAAAAATAACGCCCCCTGGTGGCTGCAATATTGGATTAAAAAAAGGCCATTATTTTCAACATATTTTTGCCATTTACTTTCAAATTAAGGCAGATAAAAGCACAATTCCAAAATATTTACCCATGTTTTTGGGGTCAGGGAATCTGATGGACTCATTTTCAACTTTGTGAGATGGAGGCCATATTGGATTCCAAGATGGCCACCATTAAAATGAAGATTATGAAAAATATCAGTCCTCTGTAAAGATGGAAGCGTAATTATAAAAGTTACCCATAAGTAATGAGGAGTCGAATTAACCTATTACATTAATTGCCTGATGCCAGCCATATTGGATTCCAAAATGGCTGCAATTAAAATTAAGTATTGATTATCTCTGCTATTTTAGTGACAAATTCAAAATTCAAGCCTCAGGCCTTTGTATCTATGAAGTAGTGATTGCAATAGTTTCATTCACAATTCATCTACTAGATGTTTGTCATACTAGATTTCAAGATGGCTGCCATATTTCACTCTATTGTCAAAATATTTTTCTTATATTTTTCCATGCATCCTACTTAGCATACAGTGCCATATATGTTAAGTATACATCAGAGAATTACCTTTCAATTAAGTAACTGGTAATAAAGATCTATGTTTAAATCCTGGAGGCAGAAATCTAGTTCAAACATGTCCATGCACCATGGCAACTTTAAAGGTAAAATAGATGGGTGGGCTGCCAAATGAATATAAACAAGGCCAAAAGATATGGTTCATATTAACCATATCCAGCTAATGCCAGTTCCACATTTCAGTTGAATTATTTTAGCCATAGTGGAATAATCTGTATCGCTCCTGGGATACTTCATTATAAAGTGTGTTATTTACAAGGAATTACCTGCGCAAACTGATATTATTGACCCAAATTTATAAAAAAAAAATTAAGATTATAACAAACAGCTGATTTATTATAATTAAACATGTGTAGATTTGTAACAGAACAAAACAGATTATTTAAAAAGCACAATGCAAAAACTGGAGATTTTTATGCTATCTTTGTTACAGCAAACTTGAATATTCAAAAATTTTTTTGTTTTTGTTTTCAAACAGAATGATTTAAAGTTGCATCAGTAAATGTTTAGTGCTTTAAAAACATATATGAACGTTTTCATCCATTTCAAACAGCCCAAGTGTGGGGAAATCTTACCCAGATGGTCAAATGTCCAGCAAGTTTATAATTAAAAGTTGCTCTGCTGGCATGTGACTGATCAATGTCAGAAGCTTATCCATCGTAGCACTCCCCATTGCATTTGTACAGCTGGGTGCAAGTATTTTTAGATAGATATTTAAGATAAGTAACTATTAAGCAAACAAGAGATAAAGAATTTAAATAGGATTTTAAGTTGCACTTTTGCTTTGGAAATTTAGCACTGTCTTAACTGTAATCTCTGATGTATTGGCATCTTGGCAGTATAAAATAGTGCCATAGCATCCATATAGGTGTTTTTATTACTACATAACACTGGTATAAGAACCTCAAGACCCTTTGAGGTTGACTTTCATTGATATTTACTGATTTTAGAATCAAAAATACTAAACTTTGATCAACTTCTTTCCCTGCATTACTGTCATTTTTAAGAAAAGCAAAGAAAAGTAAAAAACAAGGCAGCCATCTTGAAATCCAATATGGCTGCCATATGACTAGATTCAGAACTTCATTGAAATATACCCCGATACTGAAAATAGTGATAGATGCTGTAATTACTGTCCTTTGCATATCATAAATGGAAATAATATTAAAAATATTACAAAATGTTGCTTGCATCCCTTTTACACCGGGTCCACGGTCGAGTTGCGATCGAATAATGGCCTCTGCTCGCCGTCACTCTGACTCCCACTGGGGTTGCAGGCTGGTCACAATGGCAACCAAGATTC
The DNA here is from genome assembly GCF_902500255.1 of Thalassophryne amazonica. NCBI lineage: Eukaryota > Metazoa > Chordata > Actinopteri > Batrachoidiformes > Batrachoididae > Thalassophryne > Thalassophryne amazonica. The sequence goes on from NC_047111.1 coordinate 79,414,606, forward strand.
CTCTTGGTTGCCATCACTCTCCATCGGTCTCCAACAGGTGTGCGAGTGTGCTGACCTGTTTAAACCCTCACACAAGTTGTGCGACCAGTTATGGGTCCCATAAGCGGTCTTGATAAACACTCATGTGTCTCAGTTCACTCTCAACTTGATCCTGTGGGTCGTAATAGACTCTCAATGGACTCTGCATGGGGTTGCATCAATGATTGCAGATATTAACATATTTTTCACTTGCACAATTCAGTCGCAATGCAAGCTGGGTGTAAACGCAAATAACAGATCACAATGGAGACCAGCCAAGACTTGTGAGAGTTGACAAAATGTCACAATCTTGTAGGTCCAGTCCAATCTCAGGTTTTTTTTTTTTTGTGCTCCCGTCATGAAATGAGTCAAATTTTCGTGCGGGGGTTTCACTATTACTAACCCTACTCCTACCCCAACCCTAACCTTAACCACTCCTGACCCCCCCGCTTCACTTTTAATTTTGTGCAGCCATCACGGAATGAATTAGAATGGATTTGTGCTGCCGTGATGAAAATGAGGTGCTTTTTGTCACAATAACATGAACCAACAGATTAATGTATATTTCACGGTGCTGAATCGCAAATTGCTGTGAGACCAGGTTGGGTAGGTCTTATATAGGTCTCAGTCCGGTGTAAACGGGGCAGTACTTCTCCACCAGCTGCAAGCTCTTGAGGGCAATGGAGCAACGTTGGCAGAAGATTAAGTACTTAAAAAGAGGAGACAATGCTGCTGGATCATTTGTGAACGCTTTTTTTCAGACTAACATCAAAACCCTGGAGGATCAAAGACAAAATCGTAACCGGGCTGAGGTCACCAACTCTACTCAACTCAAAACTCACACTGCTGCAGAATGTTTCAACACTTTAGCAACAACTGTATTCAGATCCTGTAGCATGCATAGGTGTCAGGCCTGGCCGCATCCGCCACACGACGGAAGCCCCTTGGGTGCTGGATGACAACCACACAGCCAGGTACGCCCTCAAAAATCCCACCTTTCTGCCACAGTCAGCTGAAATGTGGGCTTGTCCAGCTGCTGGGGTCATCAACACTGAGACGCATGTATGCTGGATCATGAAAGAGAAGGTCAGCTACATTATTTTGGCAGTTGTCATGGCAGAGAAATACATTAAATTACATATCTCTGACAGTAGCATTTAAAACGCTTGAAAATAGTCAATTAGAGCCCTTTACCGAAAAGACAAATCAACCTTTTCCAGTTATGAGTATTTTTTTTTGTATATGTATTACACATTTAATCGTACTAACCTGATACATGCATCCGGAAAGTATTCACAGAGCTTAATTTTTTCCCATTTATGTTATAGCCTTACTCCAAAATGGAGTAAATTATTTTTTTCCTCAAAATGCTATGCACAACACCCCATAATGACATGAAAAAGTATTTTTTTTTACATTTCTGCACATTTATTAAAAATAAAATTAAGACATCACATTTCAACATATAATGCATCCAGAAAGTAGTCACATGCTTATGTACAACACTGTAAAATATATATATGTGTGTGTGTGTGTGTGTGTGTGTGTGTGTGTGTGTGTGTGTGTGTGTGTGTGTGTGTGTGTGTGTGTGTGTGTAAAACAAAAGAATGCATTTCAGCCCCTGCAGAGACCAAGCACGGCAGCACCAAGTGACCCTGTATGTGGAGACAAATGGATAAATGTGCTCTTGTTTTAAATGGACTGGCATCTAATTTAAATCATTCAGAACAGCTTGAAACTCTAAAGCCTCTGCACGGCTTCAAGACATCTGCACTAAGTTTAGAGAGGTGACCTTTCTAGCCTCAGCCTGTGGCATTGCAGCTTAAATGGCCAACTGTTCAGGTATTAAATTAACTGTTGCAAACTATTTGAACCAGAAACTCAATTTTTTTTACAGGAGATGTAAGTGACCCATCCAAACTGTAGAATTTTTTCTGCTGACAGGTCTATGAAAAATTACTTAATAAAAATAATAATTATTATAATTATCTGCACAGTCTCATCACAAGAACCTTTCTCTACTTCTTCGCATCTAAGGGAGCCAGCTGACATAGTTTGGGCATCTGGTGACGATGCCCCCTTGTTGTCTCCCTATGGAAGTCTTCCAGGCATGACCAACTGGGAGGAGACTCGGGACATACTGGAGGGAGACATAAAGACATGGATGACCTCTAATTTCCTGCTTTTAAACTCAGATAAAACTGAAGTTATTGTACTTGGCCCCACAAATCTTAGAAGCATGGTGTCTAACCAGATCGTTACTCTGGATGGCATTTCCCTGATCTCTAGTAATACTGTGAGAAATCTTGGAGTTATTTTTGATCAGGATATGTCATTCAAAGCGCATATTAAACAAATATGTAGGACTGCCTTTTTGCATTTACGCAATATCTCTAAAATCAGAAAGGTCTTGTCTCAGAGTGATGCTGAAAAATTAATTCATGCATTTATTTCCTCTAGGCTGGACTATTGTAATTCATTATTATCAGGTTGTCCTAAAAGTTCCCTAAAAAGCCTTCAGTTGGTTCAGAATGCTGCAGCTAGAGTACTGACGGGGACTAGCAGGAGAGAGCATATCTCACCCGTGTTGGCCTCCCTTCATTGGCTTCCTGTTAATGCTAGAATAGAATTTAAAATTCTTCTTCTTACTTATAAGGTTTTGAATAATCAGGTCCCATCTTATCTTAGGGACCTCGTAGTACCATATTACCCCATCTCAGACTGCGGGCTTACTTGTAGTTCCTAGGGTTTGTAAGAGTAGAATGGGAGGCAGAGCCTTCAGCTTTCAGGCTCCTCTCCTGTGGAACCAGCTCCCAATTCAGATCAGGGAGACAGATACCCTCTCTACTTTTAAGATTAGGCTTAAAACTTTCCTTTTCGCTAAGGCTTATAGTTAGGGCTGGATCGGGTGACCCTGGACCATCCCTTGGTTATGTTGCTTTAGACGTAGACTGTGGGTGGGTTCCCATGATGCACTGTTTCTTTCTCTTTTTGCTCCGTATGCATCACTCTGCATTTAATCATTAGTGATCGATCTCTTTTTCCTGGTTCTTTCCCTCAGCCCCAACCAGTCTTAGCAGAAGACTGCCCCTCCCTGAGCCTGATTCTGCTGGAGGTTTCTTCCTGTTAAAAGGGAGTTTTTCCTTCCCACTGTGGCCAAGTGCTTGCTCATAGGGGGTCGTTTTGACCGTTGGGGTTTTTCATAATTATTGTATGGCCTTGCCTTGCAATGTGGAGCGCCTTGGGGCAACTGTTTGTTGTGATTTGGCGCTATATAAGAAAAAAGTTGATTGATTGATTGATTATATTTTGGGAATGCCTCTGGATCACCAGGATGAGTTACAGGACTTGGATGAGGATAGGGAAGTGTGGGATGAGCTGCTGCAACCCAGACCCAGATAAGCAGCAGGAAATGAAAGAATGAATGAATAATCTGCATGCATTGGTTGTTTGTTTGTAGAACTTCGCAAGAATTTTAATTTCATTTTCATGAAGGGTTTAAGCCTGGTCTGGCTTGGCTTGGAATATGAACTATGATGGGCATTGTATATGCCAATGTGCAGCCTTCCCGAATTCCCACAAAGTACTGTGTTATACTGGAAATAGCTTGAGTTGTCATTTCCAAACTCCTCTTCAACATCTTGTTTAACAACCATGTTTTGTCCACTTCTGTTAATACCTGAATGCCAAGGTAGTTCAAAACCCAACAACACTACAAAAATATTTTAAACGAGAGGAAATAGTCAAAGAAACCCCCAGAAGAGCATTAAGGGAAACATTTGAGACAGCTTTCTAGCAGATGTCCATCAGGAAGTTGGAAATTTAGCCCATTGCCAAACTGGTGAACAAAACCACCCTTCTTGTGTAATGTTACAAACAACAAGAGCTCTTCCTGTAGGGGAGCCACTGTTTATCCATCACTTTCTTGTTAGTTGGGATCCATTGTTCATGTAGAATGAACAGATGTATTATTGCAAGCAGATGGACAGCACAGATACAAAGTAATCTAAACTAGTCCCAGTCTGGCCTGGTTAAGTAGAAAATCTTGCAGTTCCTTGAATGGGTGCTTGAGGTTGGCTCCAGAAGGAAGTCGCTCTCCATAGAACTGTTTTGGTCTCTATTGCTAGTTTTCCACTCCCTCATAACTATGGGGGTCATTTTTTTGAAATAACATAATCTGAAGATATTTTAAGCCTTAAAGTTATGAATAATTAAGGGGGGGTTGCTTTGAGTGACAGATAGTATGTGCCACTGAGACGAGTCCAGAGCTGTTGTGGTCTTACCGTGTCTGTCCTTTTTGAGCAATTTATAACAAATATGTGATAACATGGCTTGCCTTGTAGTTCACTGTACTAATGGACCATCTACAAAAGTCTGTGCTGCAGTATTTATGCTGAGTGAAATTTTCATGTTATTTAATTTGTATGGGTAGAAGATTAGCTGAGGACCGTGACTGCTATCTGTCATCATGTCATTCCATGACAACATGTGCAGCACAGTCTGCTTCAAAGGTGGAACATTGGAGATCTTCCCTGTCAGCAGTGGCATTAAACAAGGCTGTGTTCTTGTGCCAACACTTTTTCAGCATCTCCTTCCCCACGCTCCTCAAGTATGCCTTCAAGGATTGCAGCGAGGAAGTCTACATACATACCAGAGCTGATGGCAAGTTGTTTAACATTGCGCACCTTAGACAAAAGTCCAAAAGGTACTTATACACAAGGTACTCATTGCAGACGATGTAGCTTTGACAACATACATAGAAGTTGGACTACAACAGCTTGTATCCCGTGTATTCCACACCTGCAAGGCATTTGGAATGACCTTCAGTTTGAAGAAGAGAAATATTATGACACATGACACAGACTCTTCTCCCATGATTACCATCAATGCATGCAACCTGGAACTTCACCTATATTGGGTGCACCAACTCCAGCTCATTCTCTGTTGATGTGGAGGGAAACAGCAGGATCACCAAAGCAGCATCAGTCATGTCCAGACTGAACAAGAGTTTGGAATATCCACAACCTCACTGAGAAGATCAGACTGCACACTTGCCAGATCTGCATGCTCAGCACACTGCGAGACATGGACAACATGCATGAGGCATGAGAGAAAACTGAAGAGTTTTCACCTGAGATGCCTGCAGTGCATTCTGCACATCCAGTGTAACTAACACCGAACTACTGAAACATTCCAACATGTACACAATATTCTTCACCCTAAGCAAAATGAACCGTTGTTGGCTTGGCCATGTCAAGCAAATAGACATAGGCCGGATCCCCAAGGACCTACTGCATGGTGAGGTAGCGAAAGATGAACGATCGAGGGGATGGCTATGATACAGCGCCGACTAAAAAGGACATGAAGGTGGAAACATCAGTGCCAGTGATTAGGAGACCTGTGCTGATGATCGTTTAGCCTGGCGCCATGCTGTTCAGGAAAGAAGAAATACAGCCCTTGCTACAAAAAGAGTCAGAAGCAAAGCAAGACGGCAACAGCCTCAGTGTGCATCAGACATGGGGACTTTGGCGAGTTTGAGACTTGGCATCAAGTTGCACTTAAGCACTTACAATTGTTCTCCGTCAACTTTGTCTGCTGCAGCAGGAACTGATTTGCAGCTCGGTATCTGAAGCTTGCATTAGTCGAGTCCTACTCTTATGAAGCACTGCTTCATTTCACTCCACTTCGTGGCACAGTGGCTTGGTGGTTAGCACTGGTGGCACACAGCAAGAAGGTCATGGGATCGCTTCCCGCTCTTTCTGTGTGGAGTTTGCATGTTCTCCCCGTGTCTGTGTGGGTTTCCTCCGGGCGCTCTGGTTTCCTCCCACAATGAAAAACATGCTCCTATAGGGTCTGCTCCTTTCTCTGCCCCTGACCAAGGCAGCATCTCTACATCTGGAGTTGATCCTTGAATGCCGGCCTGTGGCTGCCCACTGCTCCTAGCAGCTGGACTGTGTCTAACTGTAATTAGGATGGGTTAAAAACTTTGTATGTATGTATGTATATATACCCTCAAAAAATGGCTCATTGGAAGAACTCAATTATGTGTAGGATTTCCATCTAATGCAAATTCATGGAAATGAAATGGAAATCCAATCCAGTGTCAGTTTCTTGCATGGATCATTCAAATAGATGACTCATTGGATGAACTCAATTCAATTATGGGCATGATTTCCATCTAATAAATATACATATATAGTCCCAACTAAATTCATTTAAATTATCTTAAATGGGTGTGCTTTATTTGAGTTGGGGCTACATATATTTATTAGATGGAAATCCTGCTCATAATTGAATTAAGTTCATCCAATGCATCAGTTTTTTTTTTACAGTAAAGGCTTGATTCTATTCTATTCTAGTCTAGTCTATTCTATTTCCTTCATTTTCAGCAAGAGAAGCGTTATAGAGTGTTGTCAGAATGGTTTTGTTTTGTTGTCGAAGCCATAAGGCCATAAAGCAGTAAAACATACTTTACACACTCTGCTATTGTATATGTGATCTGCAATAATCTTGCTCTGAGAATTCCACAGCACTCTCTGGAGGTGCACCCCACCGAAACTTAAAATTCGGTGAACTTTGACGATGCACCGCGCTGACCTTTATTCACATAGCCAATCAATGTGGTGCTCAGAATGGAGGAGAAGCTGTGTCAGACAGTTTCGCTAAACTCTGTGGCACCATCATGAAATATATAGTTCATAGGAAGACTGGAGCACGATTGCTCGGGCTGACAGCGAACTGCTACTCTGAGATCAAGGCCGAGAAGAAACGGCATGTTGGAGACTTCATCATTGCCTGAAGAGAGGCGAAACACCCCCATTATGCCACTGTTTTATCCCTCTGGTTCAGTCTGCTTTTGGCATTATTCATACTCATACAAAGAACAACACTTTGAACAGTTGAACGTTAAGGAAGCTGCGTTCAGTTGGAAACAAAAACACAATCGTTGCCCTCTTTCTGTCTCAATCTTTCATTGTGCCTTCAATTCCCCTCAAACAAAATTAATTAAAAACTAAGTAATTATTAAAAATAGATGTGAATAATCACAACAGAAGCATTATAACAAGAATGAAGGGTGGGGGGGGGGGGGGGAAGCAAACTCACAGCTTTGCATGTTTTTGTATTGTATTGTTTTTTACCTCCTCAAAGGAGGTTATGTTTTCGGTCTCGTTTGTTTGTTTGTTTGTCTGTCTGTCAGCAGGATAACTCAAAACGGTTTGAACGGATTTTGATGAAATTTTGTGGAGTGGTTGGAAATGACAAGAGGAACAAGTGATTAAATTTTAGTGGTGATCCGGATCACGATCCGGATCCCGATGCTAACGCATTAGCATGTCTATGGCATTTTCAATGTTAAAAGTTAGCATTAAGCAGCTGCAGCTGTCATCACGTTCGGGTGCATTTGTTTTCAAATTGTAATATTTCTTATTTTTGTTTATATATTAATAATCTAATGATTATTATATACAATTTTAGAGAAAGAGACAAAAAGAAATAGATCACTGTGCCAAGGAGGGAATCTCTTTAGGGTCAGTGACCTTATGACCTTGTTTAGAGAAGTATTTCATAAATGTTAAAAAATTCATATATTTGCAGTTTAGTTGAATAATAAATTGAATTTTGTCTCTTATTTGTTTTTGTCTATAAGCACATGCAATATCAATATCAGTGCTCAGATGACAGTAGCTTCTGTGAAAGGTGCAAGTTGCAATAAACTGTGATGCCAAGCGCTAAGGATACATGCTATCCAGTCACAGGAGATGAAACTTTTTTTTACTACTGAGCAAACATCATTGTTAGACTTTTTTAGGCTCAATGATTCCACGGCGTGTAGATGTTATGGCGTCAGTGACCCCATGGCCTTGGCGGTCTAGTTTTTATTTTATTTTATTTGTTTTGTTTTGTTTTTTTGAAGAAAGATTTGGGGTGAGGTCCATAAGTGTTTGGACAGTGACACTTTTTTTTTTTTTTTTTTGCTGTTTTGTCTGTGTACACCACCACAGTGGAGTTGAAATGAAACAATCAAGATACACTTTTAGTGTCGACTTTTAGCTTTAATAAAAATACTGAATACATTTAGGAATTATAGCCATTTGTACACACAGTCCGTACAATTTCGCAACCCATATGTAATCAGGCAAGCCAAACACAAAGAATGATTTTTAATATGTCATCACTTTTACAGCCAGTTTTGTTTTAAAAAGTCAGGGAATGGACTCATGACTACAAGTATTTTCTTCATAATTAAGACTTTTTGATTTATACTCACAATTGGAGGGAACAGAACAAAACTAGGTGTATGTGTGGCGCCTTGAGGCAAAGATGTTCGGTCCAACTCTGGATAAGCTTTGGGTTTGTACCTGGGAAGGTGCTTCTTCCAGTTGAAACCATTCTGACACAAGACCCTTGGTTTCATCTGCTCTAGAAATGAGGATTCAAATGGTTTTCTCCCATCACCATCATAATATCTGCCATCTTTTGATGGAAGACAGCAGCAGAGTTAGTTGCATGAAGTGTGAAAACAAGATCTGGGCTGAAGTGCCAATCCCACCACCAACCACGGAAAAGGGATTCATCTGTTGGCTGGAGGACCATCTACAGTGGGGAAAATAAGTATTTGACCCCCCGTCAGTTTTGCAGGTTTTCCCACCTACAAAGAATGAAGAGGTCTGTAATTTTTATTGTATGTACACTTCAACTGTGAGAGACAGAATAAAAAAAAAACAAAAAACAAAATCCAGAAAATCACATTGTATGATTTTTAAATAATTGATTTGCATTTTATTGCATAAAATAAGTATTTGACCCCCTAGAAAAACAGAGCTTAACAATTGGTACAAAAACATTTGTCTGCCATTACAGAGGTCAGATGTTTCCTGTAGTTTTTCACCAGGTTTTCACACACTGCAGCAGGGATTTTGGTCCACTCCTCCATACAGATCTTCTCCAAATCTTTCAGGTTTGGAGTTTCAGCTCCCTCCAAAGATTTTCTATTGAGTTCAGGTCTGGAGACTGGCCAGGCCACTCCAGGACCTTGAAATGCTTCTTACGGAGCCCCTCCTTAGTTGCCCTGGCTGTGTGTTTGGGGTCATTGTCATGCTGGAAGACCCAGCCATGACCCATCTTCAATGCTCTTACTGAGGGAAGGAGGTTGTTTGCCAAAATCTCACCATACAAGACCCCATCCATCCTCCCTTCAATACGGTGCAGACGTCCTGTCCCCTTTGCAGAAGAGCACCCCCAGAGTATGATGTTTCCACCCCTATGCTTCACGGTTGGGATGGAGATTGACAGTCATCTTGTGTCTCTTCCACTTTCTAATAAATAATCATAACAGTTGTTGACTTCTACCAAGCTGCTTGCCTGTTGTCCTGTAGTCCATCCCAGCCTTGTGCAGGTCTACAGTTTTGTCCTTGGTGTCCTGAGACAGCTCTTTGGTCTTGGCTATGGTGGACAGGTTGGAGTGTGATTGAGTGTGTGAACAGGTGTCTTTTATAAAGGTACCAAGTTCAAACAGGTGCAGTTAATACAGGTAAAGAGTGCAGAATAAGAGGGCTTCTTAAAGAAAAATTAACAGGTCTGTGTGAGCCAGAATTCTTGCTGGTTGGTAGGTATTCAAATACTTATTTTATGCAATAATAAAACCAAATTAATTATTTAAAAATCATGCAGTGTGATTTTCTGGATTTTTTTTAGATTCTGTCTCTCACAGTTGAAGTGTACCTACGATAAAAATTACAGACCTCTGCATTCTTTGTAGGTGGGAAAACCTGCAAAACTGACAAGGGGTCAAATACTTATTTTCACCACTGTATATGGAAGTAAATCTGTGCCATCAGAGTTTGAATTTGAATTTTTATGGTTTAATTTTTTTTTAGCATCAAAATCAGAGTTTGAAGTCATCCAAATATTCAGCCTCAAAAACTTCAACCTCAAAAAAAAAATTTCAACCTTATAAAAACTCACCCAAAAAAAATCAACCTAAAAAAATTGAACCTAAAAAAAAGAGAACCTCAAAAAAATTCAACCTAAAACAAAAAAAAAAAAATCGAACCACAAAAATTTGAGGCTTGTAGACGCTTATAGAGCCGCTTCAACAGTGCGATGCTCTCACGAGGGCCGACCAGAATATCAGACAGGTTTGACTTTCATCCGACCATACGATTTCCGATCAGGAGGTGGTCGTGAGAGGTTAAACGCAGCTCGTTACTGCTCATTACAGCTCGATACTACATGATGCAGGATGCACGATTAAGCTGAAACTCAGCGTGATCCAAAAAAATTCTTGCATGAGTGAAAAATCGTCTCAAAAAGGGCCAAAACTTGCACAGTGTAAGCCCAGCTTTAACAAATTCAGCCTTAGAAATTCAACTTCAAACTCTGATTTTGATACAAAAAATAAAAAAATAAAAAATAACCTGAAAAATTCAAATTCAAACTCTGATGATTTACTTCCATACATCTACTGTACAGTTTTGGATGCAGTTTAGCATGCAAAAATGGTGATACACTCCTGCCACTCAAATGTATAGAACTGATTTACTATGATTTCAATGTTGATTGCAAATTAAAACAGAAAACATTTCCAAACATTTGATTGCAATCAAAAAGTAAGTATAAAACCTTCATGTCTGTGAAAACAGTCTAAGTTAGTCATCCGTCAGCCATACAATTCTACAGCACAAATGCCTTCCTGTGTTTTCCAACTTATGTCGTCACGCTTTAGTTAACATGATGTGTTCTTTGAGTGCTTCAAATATTTTATTGCCTGTGTCTGCACACACAACACACATTCTGCAGTATTCTGACAATTAATGCTTCAGGTTTACAATCTAACAGAAGAAAACCCACTTAAATTCTGCAGCAGTGCATTTCATCACACAGTATGTGCACATAGTCACTCATCACTGCAGGGTTTTCATATCTTACAGGAGTGCTGTGCCATTTTTCTAATGCAACCACAAAGTGATTACTGTGCCTTTGTGATGCGTCGCAAGCTCAAGAAACATATTACCTTGGCTGATACCGTCAAAGCATTTTTATTAAGCAATTCCCACCGTACCAACACAAGAACCTTTCAAAGCTTTTATTATTTGACAATGTTGCATACTAAATTATGTTTAATGATGTGTTTAGGATGAGATTAAATGTGATATTAAACAAGATCTGAACAAATTGTTGCTATCATCTTGTATGCTTGAAAAACCAAAAGTGAATTAAGTGGCTATAGGTGCCTAAAAGCTTCCACAGGATAGTAGAGAAGCTTGAATCTTCGACTGGACTGGGTTGCTTGACATGAGGACGTTTCGCTTCAAATCGCAGAAGCTTCCTCAGCTAAAATTCTTGCTCTGGTAGTCTGACTTCTGTCTTGACTCTTGTAGAGAAGAATAAACAGAAGCCACAAAAGCTGGAGTTTTAAACCTAACCAGACCCCTCCTACCGAGAGGCTGACTGCTATAGGCTAGTGACTAAACAATAGCTCTAATTAGCACCTATTGTGCTCTAGTTAGCACTCTCCTAATGACAGGGCAGCTGTCCCTCCTAGTGATGGGACGGACGCCTCTCCTGATGGCTCCCTTGACAACTCTCCTGATGACGTGAATGACTCATTACCATGAACAAAAGACTGAAACTGCTTTGACCTGAGTACCCCATTGTAAACAGGGGACAAAGCGTGTCTGAGACCCCCTCCCCAGTTAAGGCTGGGTTTCAACTATTTCACATAGAATGCCTCCTTGACCCCTCTCTCAAACCATTTCTTCTCTCTGGCTAAGATTTTAACTTCCTTGTCCGCAAACGTGTGGTTAGTGTCTTTAGGGAACTATGGAAACCACCTGGACAACTGAGAGCCTACACAGAAACACTTCCACAGGATGTGAAGCTTTCCAAACCTGCTGAGAGAAAAATAAGCCTCTGACATGGTCAGTTAATGTGCCACAACCCTGAAAGCCAAAAAATGTAAAATGCATCACATTTTTTTTTAAATTTCAGCCCTGCCTGCAGGCAAAGTGAGTCAGCTCTTGATTAAATAGATCTATGGATCAATTTTTCATACTGAAAACCTCTCCTTTTTTTCTAAACGACTCAAGGCAATTATGGAGGAGTTTGCTAAAGGTCTCTTCTGTCTTCTCTGCTCACCCTCTCTTACTTTTCCCGTGCTTGCATCACTCACGTTCCGTTGTAGAGTGAATTAGTTAGACTGCACTAATAAAAGAGCAGCCAGCCGGAGCTAGCTGATTGAATTAATAAGCGACATAATCATAGCCGATCTGTAAAGTTATATACAAGCCAGTGCATTAAGAGTGCGGGGTGCAGCAAACTGGCAGCCTGCTGCCTATCACGTCCTGCCTCTGCTCCCTTTTGCTGTCAATCTCATCCCAACCTAATTGCTTACAGAGAGTGTTACAAGTCTCTTCTCACACAGCTCACACACTATTAATTTTGCTCCCATTAAAAAAAGGGCTTGTCAGGTTTTTCTTCCTTATGGCTCCCTCCATTTGAATGTTTGATGGAGTAAAATTTAAAGCTACAGTTTGTAGGATTTGGGGTGTGTATTTGTAGAAATGGAATAATCACAACCATGTGTTCATTAGTGCATAACTACCGGCAACAATGAATCAGTGTTTTCTTGATCTTATATAGTACCCCATTCCACAGGGCACCATTCTACTACAATCCCCCACAATTCAAAAAGTGAATAAATAAATAAATAAAAACAGGATGAAACAGCTTAATCTGGCTTGCCTCCTAACAGGCTGGTTTATAAAGTACAGACCTGGCAACTGGCTACCTCATAAAATGAAGGCCTCGCAACTGCCCAAAAATGAAAGAAAGGAGCTGCGCCCTCGGCCACAACCACAACAAACGCTGTTTTGGCTTAAAATTTTTACCCCATTGGAGCATGATCAAACAAGTTTCAAGCTGTGCATAATCAGAATACTCCATTTAAAGACGTTCGAACATGATTGAAGATGTTAAGACTAGGGATGTCCCGATCCGATCATGTGATCGGAAATCGGGCCCAATCACGTGGTTTCAGACTTGATCGAAATCGAACGTTCCATCCCGATCAGGAATCCGATATAGATTTTATCCTCATTATTTTGATCAATGGTATTTCAAGCTCATTATTGCAGATTAATGGGCCTTTCACGCGTCGGAGATGTCAAGAATCGGTCTAAAAAGCATTATTTTCAATGAGACGTGTTGCTTTTAAGAAGCGTCAGAAGTGTCGCATCAAAAGCCGAACTAAAGCGATGCTTCTGACGGGAGCGCGCATTGCCGCTTGTCGGCAGGCTGACACGGTCAAAGTTCAACCCAATCTTTTATTTTATTTATTTATTTATTTTTTTTAATTGAACAAAAGAAAAAACAAGTTCAACCCAATCCAACTCCCGACGCTCTGAGCTATGATGTAGCTTCGCGCTGTCCAATAGAAACGATGCGTCGGGCCAAAACACGGAAGATTAGTGGCAGAAACCACTGATCTGTACAAAACAGGAGCAGTTTTCTGAAGAAAAATCCTTGGAAATGTTTTTTGTTGTTGTTGTTTGTTACCTCAAAATTTCTGATTACTGTTTAAAAAAGTTTAGAACACTTGTAATTAAATTAGCTAAATCAGTAAATGGTTATTTAGAAACCTTTCATCTGTAAATTAAAAACACCTGTTATTTCATATCAGATAATTTCTTGTTTAACATAAGGAACCTTGGACATTTATTTTTTAGACAAATAAAATAACATGGAAATTTGTACATTTTTTTAAGTCTGGTAGATTATTACTTGATTGTTCAAGCTACCTCAAGGAAAAGTGCACTGTTTAAGTGATAAATAATAAAATAAGGTGATTAAAATGATTCATTCAGTTTTTTCATTCCTCATTCAGTTTTTTAAAGTATCAGATCGGGACTCGGTATCGGCAGATACTCAAAATCAGATGACTTGGAATCGGACCGGGGCCAAAAAAAACCTGATCGGGACATCCCTAGTTAAGACTATAAACACCCAGAAGTTAGCACTTACGACTAACAATTTTGCAAATCGGGATGAAATTTTTGAACAGTTTGAAAATTTGACCCTGATTTCAAAACTGGTGCAGATGATGGGTGTAACTACTACGCATACCAAGTTTGTTCAAGATTGACAAAAATGGATCAAGATGTTACTGCGATGCTTCAAAATGTGCCCCAATTTGCTATTCAGGATTAAACAGGAAGGAGCGGCGCTCTGTGAAATAGCCCCATTAGAACGAGGCCTTCCTATCTACATGGGAGAGGGTTCAGTTAAGTGGTGAACAACTAATTAGCATCGCTAACTTTTTGTTTAGCCCATTGCTTTTAGAGCTAATGTTGAAAAACACTAGTGGACCAATTAGCTACCACTAATTTAGTTCCACGGGCTTTATGCCAACTAACAGTCAAAAACATTTGTAATAAAAATCATACAATGGTTCCTGTTGGAGCTTATGCACTGATCCAGTAAGTAAAACTGACAAATCATACAAACAACAACACCACCTCGATATGAAGGAGCAGGAGGTCAAGCCAGAGCAAATACAATCATTATCTGATTACAGTGATTTCCCATGTGTGTTTTTAAAAATTCTTAATATTTCTTATTTGTTTTAAATGTTCTTTGCATTTAATAATCTGTATTTTGAATGTAATCTACTGTTTAATTTCATTTGTTTACTGAAATTATTTATGTACCTTTCAATCACCATCGGATCTTGGCATGCTGAAACTCCATATTTATACTTCAGCACATTAAACTGCTACTTCTTTAGGTCTGTCAGGGTTTTAGAGCCAAAAAACCAAGCCAAAAGTAAATTTGTATCATAAAATTTAGCTGTTAGCAGTTATGGGTACTTTCAGCTAAATGTATTAGCTTTTTAGCTAACGACAGCTAAAAGACTAAAGAAAAAAGGAATCAGCGGTTGCTTCCCTTTACACTGCTGGCTGCTTCTGCAGCCTAACAAGTTTAACAACCTTTTTTTTTGTGAAAGAGAAGATTATACACCTTGTTTATCATGAAAGAAAGCAAGGGACAAAATGACTCCTCATCCCCAAAGAAGTGAAAACATGAAAGGATTCAAAACTGACCAGTGAAAATGTAATGCAATCTATAAACTCACCACTAGATGACGCAATCATAAATATTATGGCACAAGCATAAATCTTATGCAATGTAGTTTTAAATAAATTGAGATTCTGCATGTCATTTATACGCTTACTGCATGTTTTTCACATTGTGCATTGCTAAGCTGTTTTATATATTTTAGTTTTGCAAAATCGACTTCTGAGCAAACATACAGACCAATTCAGTGTTGACAAGCAAGCTTACAACTCAAGAAAATCATTGGACATGCATTTGCAAAAACGCAAGCTTCCAAGCTTAAAGAATGGTACGTTTCATCAGTGATCAAATTAAAATTCATTGCTTAAAGGCATTGACTTAAAAGTGCCTTAAAGGACAGAGCTCAAGCACATCTTTGTAATGTGAATGGAATGCTTCACATAAATGCATTCATTGTGTATGGAGCTCAGCAATGCTTCTTGGGAAAGTTTGTGGGAAAGTATTGTTCAGCTGGGTCATGACTGAAAAACTGAATGATTTGGAAAGTGTCTCCAGTGCAATGTGCCACAGTTTGCAATGTCTAATGATCATGCTTGAAATACAGTAGTTGTAGTTTTTATGTTATGGTCAATAATCACGCAGCTTTGTGCTCTGATGCTACAAAAGCTGGACCCTATTGGTGTTTAACTGTGTGAGAAATACTTTACAAATGTGTTATTTCCAAATGTGTTTCAGTTTTTAAGGGCGATATATCAAGATGACAAAAACTTCAAGGTTTCTTTGACTGTGTGTAACTGTGTGAGCAGTGAATCAGTGTGGAGCTCAGATATATAAAACCCAGAGGTTCATCTGCAGGACACACAACGATGGAACAGAACATAAAGCATGGTTACAGGACATTCTGCTTTCTATTTCTTCTGAACCAAGGTTGCCGAAACATTTACTTCATGTTACACTCTACTTACTAATAACGCTTGAAAAATAAGACTTTAAGATTAAATATTTGCATGTGTAATAAGAAAATATATGATGCCAGATAAGAACTGAAGTTCATGGATATATGGCTATTTATTTTCTTTTCTGAATTATTGACTTGAAGATTATGGCTTGTGTATAGCTTTGGTTGTTCAAGCATATGGGGCTTTGACAGCAAACATGTAGAGGAGTGGGTGAGTGTGTTAGTCCATCTCAGCCAGCTTCTGCAGACAAAACAATAAATGCAACTATCTTGCAACTTACCTTATTAAAAGAACATGTAATGTGGGGAAACTCAATTGTATCTTATCTGATTTACTTTTTTGCACTACATCAATAGAAAAAGCAGCTTTGTTTTACCAATGTAACATGCTATTGATGTCGTGCCACCTGCTGCATGGTTACAGGATGCAAAATAAAATATCTAAAATTATGAATAGCTGAAGTTGAACTCACATGGCACTTGTCTGCCTCCTGCTAAGCACGGCATGTGCTGTGCCCAGCTCACAATTTAAGCTAGCAACTGCAGTGAGAAATATGATCCCTGCTATGTGGACAAATATGCAATGAAATACACAACAGAATTGGAAAGTACAACCAGAATTCTAATCCAATTACATTTGTTCTGCAAATCTGATTGGTTAATCATGTGAGATTTCAGACCATAAAATATCACCTTGATGGTGGCAAATATTTGACTCTTTCACATTTGATGTATTACTCCGTGCCCTGACCACGTTGCTACACAGATGTCAATAATGGTGCTGTCAGGTGAGAGCGAGAGAAACTGGCAGAGCAACTGGCACGGCAACCGCACAGGCAGGCAACCAGTCCGTGCCCACCCCTCAAAGGTAATTGTCTTTCTGCCACAGCCAGGTGAAATGCGGGCTTTTCCAGCTACTGGGGTCTTCAACACTGAGACACTGACATGCTGGATCATGAGAGGGAATGTCAGCTACATTCTGGCATATTGTGATGGCAGAGAAAGACATTAAAATAAATTAAAATTTCACCTGACCTTGACCATTTATCACAAATCGCTGACAGTAGAATTTAAAATACAAGCAAATAGTGGGTTAGTGTACTTTTCAAATTATTAGTAATGCTTTTTTGGTGTTTTTAATATATTGCATGTTAAATCATATTAACCTGAAATTACCAACTGTGTTATTATGCTCCATGCCCAATCACACTATGCACACATATTTTGTCTACTCCAACCTGTTACGACATCCCAAAGATGCACAGTTGAGATACTGCCCCTAGCTTCTGCTGTGCTTGCACAAAATTAAACCCTAACAGTCGATCGTCACGCCAGTTGCCACAGTGGCCACATGAAATCAACAGCTCTACACACTCATTAATGCTAACAGGCTGTACCGCAGGCTCTGGCCATGTTACTAATTTCCAGTTGGAGTTGTCTGTGTTTATTTATCCATAAAATTCCTGTAAATAATTGGTGTTTGTGGTGTGGAGCAGCACTGTGAACGAGTCACTGATACCCAGTCTATTAACTTGTTGACACGTTGAGGTTGGCCTGACTCTGGGCTAATGTGGAGTGTGACCGAGCAGAACCATCTTCATTATCCCGGTGTAATGTTTCATTGCTTGGGGCTTTTGCACTGATGGCCACCCACCCACTTCTGCATCGCTCCCTCTCTTTCTATTACTCAGTGGCCTCTATCTTCTATAAATGTGTGGTTAGGAAAGGCTGTTTTCCACTCTTTTTTTGTACATTTATCCAATGAATTTTACTTTATTTCACCCTCTGTCCATCCATCTCTCTTTCCTCTCTCCATCTTTCTGTCACATCCTTATTGCATCATCTTTCTTTGGTGCACATGCGCTCATATTTCATCTTTACATTTCGTTTTGCCTTTAGATGTTGCCATCTTTCTGCACTCGATTTTCTCTTGTATTGTTTGCGTGTCTTTATTATTTTGCGATGCCAAATCATATGTGCTCACTGTCCACAATTTTCTTTTTTCTCCTTCTTTTGTGGAGCGCACCAATTCCCCCCACCCCCATGTTTGTCAGGTAATAAGCCTCGGGCAGTAGGGAGTCACTTGATGCCTGGAATGATTTTTGACTGACTGCTGCTGATTAAAATTATTTATACAGTACCAATTGAGACGTTTACGCATGTCTGCAACATTAGAACAGCTGCATTAGAAAATGGTTGAAAAAAGCATGCTATGCTTTTACTGGTAATGAAGCTTCAATGTCTGTAATTAGGACTGGGAATCGGGGAACCACAGTGGCTTTTGAAACCAGTCGCGGGAGTTCAGCGACTCACCCAACAGCTACTTAGCAAAGGTAACTATTCCATTAGCAGATTAGTATTTCAGCTAACTTTGAAAACCATTAGCAGACTAACTAGCTTCCACTAAATCTCAGAAAACTTTAAGTCAACTAATTTAAAAAAAAATGTCAAAAGTATTGGTATTTAAAGGCATGCAGGTTAGGTGAATTGGAAACTAGAATTTAGAGGTGGGCGATACCTGGAATTTTGGTATTGATCCGATACCAAGTAAATACAGGCCCAGTATCGCCGATATCGATACCGATACTTTTTCATATTTAAGCTTCATAGATCCAAAGGATCCAAAAGACCTAGGATAGAATTTTGCCAAACATTGTACGTGACAACAAAATACTTTATTATCACAAACAACATTTTTGTTTAAAAAAACATCACTCAACACAACTTAAAACAAAATCTCCTGAGGTAGAGGGCTGACAAACCACAATACAAGGGTGCACTGCTCCGTGTTGTGTGACACAGTGCAGCGCTGCTCTTACAGACAGAGAGTAGACTTTGATTAATCTGCATGCTCAGCAGTCAGTGCGTGTGGGACAGAAAAAAAAGCTTGAGTATTGATCTTTTTACACGAGGATTGTTCAATATCAATACCAGCGTTGGTATCGATATTAGGATCTATCCGCCCACCTCTACTAGAATTGTCCAGGATTCCTTGCAAAAGAGGTCTTGATCTCAATGGGACTAACCTAGTTAAATAAAGGTTTAAAAAAATGGTCACCCATTTGTTCCTCACGTGAAGGCAACAAGCATCCTCAAGGAGATGGAGAAGCAGTCAAATCAGACTAAAGACATTAGATTACTAAAATTGTTTCCCATGTGCATTTTTCTTTCTTAGTACTTCTTATTTGTTTAATATTTTCTGTGCTGTGAATAAACTGTGTTGAATTTTTACTACTATTTAATTTAATTTGATCATAAACAAATTTTTATTTTTGTTTTGTTCCTGAGTACACAGTGTGTTTTCCTAACCTGTTATGCCTTAAATAAATAGAAAATAGCTGTTATTCCACAGAAACTTTGCTTCTGTGATCAGGACAATGATATTTTGAAATTTGTCTGTTTTCAAAAATATTCTCGATTCACCTTCACTACTACTGAGTAGTCTTCTAGAATATTCTTTAACTGCTAGAACTGTCCAGAATTTTCTAGAAGTTTCTGTTGGGAAAGTGTAGGAACACGGACCCACAACAAGGGGCGCAAATGAACGGACAATGGAGGAAGTCAAATAACAATGCTTTACTGTTGTGAAACACGCACAACAAACACAACCGATTACAATGTCCAAGAATAAGCTGAATTCCAACGGTGTCGTGTAGGCAGGCTCGAAGATAGGAGACGTCTGTCTAAGTCGAACCGGAACCACCCGATTTCCTCTGCCACCGAACCCCGGGAATACTGGAGCCGGCAAGTCCCGAACTCCCAGGTGGCCACTGCCTCCGCTTGTCGGATCCGGTACTGCTGGCGAGGAACAGAAACAGTCAGATGTGGGTGCGTCTGCACCCAGCAACACGTAGGGTGGAAACACCACCTCCACCTCTCATCAGAAAAATACTGTAGTGTAGGAATGTGAGTACTTATCCAAAAAAGTCCAATACAGTCTCCAGCTGTCCTACACACAAGCAACAAAGTATTATTGTCAAGACGATAACACAATTGGCTGAGTACGTTACCTCCTTGGTAGAGCGATATCTCGGCAGAGAAGTGGAGATGACGTCTTGCAGATATACCGCGGCGGATCAGAAGATTGGTAACAGCTGTCGTAGGTGACAGCTGTCACCCCGGCTGCTCCTGTGAGATGGCAGCGCCCTCTGGTGCCTGGAGCCCGCACTCCAGGCAAGGTGCCCTCTGGTGGTGGTGGGCCAGCAGTACCTCCTCTTCAGCGGCCCACACAACAGGACCCCCCCCCTCAACGGGCGCCTCCTGGCGCCCGACCAGGCTTGTCCGGGTGGCGGCGGTAGAAATCGGCCAGGAGGGCCGGATCCAGGATGAAGCTCCTCTTCACCCAGGAGCGTTCTTCGGGGCCGTACCCCTCCCAGTCCACCAAATACTGGAAGCCCCGGCCCATCCTTCGGACATCTAAGAGCCGGCGCACAGTCCAAGCCGGCTCGCCATCGATGATCCGGGCAGGAGGTGGTGCCGGACCCGGAGTACAGAGGGGTGAGGTGTGATGGGGCTTAATCCGGGACACGTGGAAAACGGGATGGATCCGCAGTGAGGCCGGAAGCTGAAGCCTCACCGTGGCTGGACTGATGACCTTAAGGATTTTAAACGGACCGATATACCGTTCCTGCAATTTAGGGGAGTCCACTTGGAGGGGAATGTCCTTAGTAGACAACCACACTTCCTGCCCTGGCCGATACGTAGGGGCCGGGGTCCGCCGATGGTCTGCATGGGCCTTCGTCCTCATCCGGGCCCGCAGCAAGGCAGAACGGGCGGCACGCCACACCCGACGGCACTTCCATAGGTGGGCCTGGACCGAGGGCACACCGACCTCTCCCTCAACCACCGGAAACAAAGGAGGCTGGTACCCCAGACACACCTCGATAGGGGAGAGGCCGGTGGCTGACGACACCTGGCTGTTATGGGCATACTCGATCCAGGCCAGATGGGTACTCCAGGCCGCCGGGTGCGCGGCTGTCACGCAACGCAGGGCCTGCTCCACTTCCTGATTGGCCCGTTCCGCCTGCCCGTTGGTCTGGGGATGGTACCCGGATGAGAGACTTACCGTGGCCCCCAGTTCCCGGCAGAAGCTCCTCCAGACTTGCGAGGAGAACTGGGGACCACGATCGGAGACGATGTCTGTTGGGATCCCATACAGCCGGACGACGTGGTGGACCAGGAGGTCCGCTGTCTCCTGGGCCGTCGGGAGCTTCGGGAGGGCCACGAAGTGGGCCGCCTTGGAGAAACGGTCCACTATCGTGAGGATGGTGGTGTTGCCCTGGGACGGCGGGAGGCCCGTGACAAAATCCAGGCCGATGTGGGACCAGGGGCGATGGGGCACGGGCAGCGGCTGGAGCAGTCCCGAAGCCCTGCGATGGTCAGCCTTGCCCCTGGCACAGGTGGTGCAGGCCTGGATATAATCCCGGACGTCGGCTTCTAGGGACACCCACCAGAAATGCTGCCGGACAACTGCCACGGTCCTTCGCACCCCTGGATGACAGGAGAGCTTAGAGCCGTGACAGAAGTCCAGGACTGCAGCCCTAGCCTCTGGTGGGACGTAGAGTCTGTTCTTCGGCCCAGTTCCGGGGTCCGGGCTTCGTGCCAGGGCCTCCCGGATGGTTCTCTCTACGTCCCAGGTGAGGGTGGCCACGATAGTGGACTCCGGGATGATGGGTTCCGGTGGATCCGACAACTCCGCCTTGACTTCATCTTCATGTACCCGGGACAATGCATCCGATTTCTGGTTCTTGGTCCCGGGACGGTAGGTGATCCGGAAGTCAAAGCGGCCGAAGAACAGTGACCAGCGGGCTTGCCTGGGGTTCAGCCGCTTGGCGGTCCTGATATACTCCAGGTTCCGGTGGTCAGTGAAAACCGTGAATGGCACGGACGTTCCCTCCAACAGATGTCTCCACTCTTCAAGAGCCTCTTTCACCGCAAGGAGCTCTCGATTGCCGACGTCATAATTCCGTTCGGCCGGGGTCAACCTGCGGGAAAAATAGGCACACGGGTGAAGGACCTTATCGGTCTTCCCGCTCTGGGAAAGCACAGCTCCTATCCCTGAGTCCGAGGCGTCCACTTCAACCACTAACTGGCGACTAGGATCGGGCTGCACCAGAACGGGTGCAGACGAGAAGCGCCGTTTCAACTCCTTGAACGCGGCATCGCAACGATCCGACCAGGTGAAGGGGACTTTTGGTGAGGTCAGGGCTGTCAGGGGGCTAACTACCTGACTGTAGCCCTTAATGAACCTCCTGTAAAAATTAGCAAAGCCGAGGAACTGTTGCAGCTTCCTACGGCTAGTGGGTTGGGGCCAGTCTCTCACCGCCGCAACCTTGGCCGGATCAGGAGCGACGGAGTTAGGGGAGATGATAAACCCCAGGAAGGACAAAGAAGTGCGGTGGAACTCGCACTTCTCGCCCTTCACAAACAGCCGGTTCTCCAACAACCGCTGCAGGACCTGACGTACATGTCGGACATGGGTCTCAGGATCCGGAGAAAAGATGAGTATATCGTCCAGATATACGAAGACAAATCGGTGCAGGAAATCCCACAAGACATCATTAACCAATGCTTGGAACGTCGCGGGGGCGTTTGTAAGACCGAACGGCATGACCAGGTACTCAAAGTGACCTAAGGGGGTGTTAAATGCCGTCTTCCACCCGTCTCCCTTCCGGATCCGAACCAGGTGATACGCATTTCTAAGATCGAGCTTGGTGAACATTTTGGCTCCATGCAGGGGCGTGAACACAGAATCCAACAAGGGCAAGGGGTATCGGTTACGAACCGTGATCTCGTTCAGCCCCCTGTAATCAATGCATGGACGTAGTCCGCCATCCTTTTTACCCACAAAAAAGAAACCTGCACCCATCGGGGAGGTGGAATTCCGGATCAACCCGGCAGCTAGAGAGTCCCGGATGTAGGTCTCCATTGATTCGCGCTCAGGTCGTGAGAGGTTGTACAGCCTGCTGGACGGGAACTCAACGCCTGGAACCAAATCAATGGCACAATCGTACGGATGGTGGGGGGGAAGGGTGAGCGCCAGATCCTTGCTGAACACGTCCACAAGGTCATGGTACTCCACCGGCACCATCCCTAGATTGGGCGGGACTCTGACCTCCTCCTTAGCCTGGGAACCGGGAGGAACCGAGGAACCTAAACATACCCGATGGCAGGTCTTACTCCACTGAACCACTACCCCAGACGGCCAATCGATCCGGGGATTGTGTTTTAACATCCAGGGGAACCCTAGAATCACGCGGGAGGTGGCAGGAGTCACAAAAAACTCGATCACCTCCCGGTGATTCCCTGACACCACCAGAGTTACTGGTGGTGTCTTATGTGTGATAGGAGGGAGTAGGGAGCCATCTAGTGCCCGTACCTGCACAGGAGAGGTAAGCGCCACCAGAGGGAGCCCTATCTCCATGGCCCATTTACTGTCTAACAGATTCCCTTCAGAGCCCGTGTCCACCAGTGCTGGGGCCTTCAGGGTTGAATCCTCATAAAGGATTGTAACTGGGAGTCGTGTGGCAATATGGGTGTGTCCCACGTGAATGTCTCGGCCCACCCCTAGCCCAGTTTCTAGGGGCGGGCGTTGGTGTTTAACCGCTCGGGGCAGTCTCTAACCTGATGCTCTGTCGAGCCACAAACAAAACACGCTCCGCGGACCAGCCTCCTCTGTCTATCTGGTGCCCTAAATGTGGCCCTGCTCGTGTCCATAGCTTCGTCAGCAGGGGGAGCTGTAACCCCACGGAGAGTAGGGGCCGTGGAGCGTGGGGAGGGCGGGACGCGGTCGGAACCGGAAGGGAGAGGGACGGCGCGTGCCCGGCCACGCCCTTCGTCTCGTTCCCGACGGCGTTCTTCTATCCGATTGTCTAATCGAATAACGAGATCAATAAGCCCATCTAAATCCCGCGGTTCGTCCTTTGCCACCAGGTGCTCCTTGAGGACCAACGACAGTCCGTTTACAAAGGCGGCGCGGAGGGCAGTGCTATTCCAGCCGGACCTCGCAGCCGCGATGCGGAAGTCGACTGCATAGGCAGCTGCGCTCCGGCGCCCCTGTCTCATTGACAGCAGCACGGCTGAAGCGGTCTCTCCTCTATTTGGGTGATCGAACACTGTTCTGAACTCCCTCACAAACCCATCATA
The DNA here is from genome assembly GCF_902500255.1 of Thalassophryne amazonica. Lineage (NCBI taxonomy): Eukaryota > Metazoa > Chordata > Actinopteri > Batrachoidiformes > Batrachoididae > Thalassophryne > Thalassophryne amazonica. The sequence goes on from NC_047111.1 coordinate 79,438,802, forward strand.
TGTCTGAAGGAGCCGTGAATTTTGCTCCCAGAGCGCTGTAGCCCAAGCGCGTGCCTCACCGTGAAGCAGATTTATCACATAAGCTATTTTGCTAGCATCAGTCGCATACATGACGGGACGCTGTGCGAAGACGAGCAAACACTGCATAAGGAAGTCCGCGCACGTCTCCACACAGCCTCCGTACGGCTCTGGGGGGCTTATGTATGCTTCCGGGGAAGGTGGGAGGGGTCGTTGAACGACCTGTGGAACGTCACTGTTACGCACAGGGTCGACAGGAGGGAGAGCCGCTGCGGCGCCCTGAGGGCGCGCTTCCACCTGCGCGGCGAGAGCCTCCACCCTGCGGTTCAGGAGGACGTTCTGCTAGGTCATTAAATCCAACCGAGCCGTGAAAGCGGTGAGGATCCGCTGCAACTCACCGATCACCCCTCCTGCGGACGCCTGTGCGCCCTGGTCTTCCATTGGCCGTTCAACAGCCGGTTGACGCCCCTCGGGATCCATGACGTTGGCCGAGATATCCTGTTGGGAAAGTGTAGGAACACGGACCCACAACAGGGGGCGCAAATGAACGGACAATGGAGGAAGTCAAATAACAATGCTTTACTGTTGTGAAACACGCACAACAAACACAACCGATTACAATGTCCAAGAATAAGCCGAATTCCAACGATGTCGTGTGGGCAGGCTCGAAGATAGGAGACGTCTGTCTAAGTCGAACCGGAACCACCCGATTTCCTCCGCCACCGAACCCCGGGAATACTGGAGCCGCCAAGTCCCGAACTCCCAGGTGGCCACTGCCTCCGCTTGTCGGATCCGGTACTGCTGGCGAGGAACAGAAACAGTCAGATGTGGGTGCGTCTGCACCCAGCAACACGTAGGGTGGAAACACCACCTCCACCTCTCGTCAGAAAAATACTGTAGTGTAGGAATGTGAGTACTTATCCAAAAAAGTCCAATACAGTCTCCAGCTGTCCTACACACAAGCAACAAAGTATTATTGTCAAGACGATAACACAATTGGCTGAGTACGTTACCTCCTTGGTAGAGCGATATCTCGGCAGAGAAGTGGAGATGACATCTTGCAGATATACCGCGGCGGATCAGAAGATTGGTAACAGCTGTCGTAGGTGACAGCTGTCACCCCGGCTGCTCCTGTGAGATGGCAGCGCCCTCTGGTGCCTGGAGCCCGCACTCCAGGCAAGGTGCCCTCTGGTGGTGGTGGGCCAGCAGTACCTCCTCTTCACAACAGTTTCCAGAATTATCTAGAAATTTCAAGAAACTTTTAGAACTTTCTAGAATGTTAAAAAATAAATAAATAAATAAAATCAAAGTTTGTGCTGAATGTAGTCATTTTTCCATAGACTTTAGACATAAGCAGTTGAAATATAACACTTAGAAGCCAGGAACAAAAATTGTGTTACATAGTGTTGTTTATGTACATCTTGGTAATTTGACCTTGGCATGCTAAAGCTTTTTGGGAATCTCCATTACACTACAACATAATAAAATTTCAGTTAGGTAGATTTTTAGGGTTTTAAATCTTTAAAAACTATGCTAAAGGTTAGCAGTTATGGGTGGATTCAGCTAAATGTTAGCAGCTTATCAGTTTAGCTTTTCAGTTAACAGACTAGTGGGTGTCAAAGCTAATTTTTCAGTTAGCTGTGTCTATTACTGGTTTTTAAGGTAATATCAGGCAACAGTTAAAAATAATTTCAGGCATCAAGTGATTTACTGCTGTTGAATAAAAATATTATTTATACAACACCATTGGAGACATTTATGCATGGCCACAACATTACAACAGCTGCATTATAAAATGGCTGAAAAATGCATACTGTGCCTTTTGTAGTAAATAAAATTTCAGCGTCTGTAATTGGGACAGGGAATCAGGGAAGCACAGTGGCTTTTGAAACATGTCCCCATCCTACTTTATTTGCATTCTTGATTCTTATTGTAAATCACTGTGCATTTACATGAGCTGTGCCAATTAAAGTTGAGGGAGTAAACAACTTCAGAATCATTATGCATTAGAGGAAAGTAACACGAATCTCTCACTCACTTTACATTCCTGTCATCTTGTCGTTTGCTCTGTCAGAAGCTCTTAAGTCGTGCTGACATGAAAGCACTAAAAATGACTCCAGAGAGGAAGACGTAGGCGAAGGGAAACTAGAAAAAGCCGACATTTTTCACATGCCTGAATTTTGTCATTTTTCCCAGCCTACCTGATTTGCTGACACATCTCATGGTGAACAATTAAAGCCAGTTTTGCAGATTCAGTCCAATAGAATTTGTGTACTAAAATGCCAATGTGTTACCATGTTTTTATTTGTTTAAAGCCAAAGTCTATAAGGCTATATAATGACATCTAGTGGTGAGGTTGCATTTGCGTTATGCCGTCGCCGGTCACAATTTTGTTTCCTTCATGTTTCCGCTTTTTTGACGATGGAGATTCATGCCCCCTTGCCTTCTCTTGTGTTAAGCAGTATGTATCAGCCTTCACTTCACAAAAATTAAAGCCTAGTTTACACCTAGATGGTTTTGTCGGCGGGCAGTACGTAGACCGAAGTTCGCGGTAGTTCTCAAACCGCAACATGTTGAATCATCACTGCTCCTCCCCCCACCCCACACCACATGGGGCAAAACCAGTGTTGCCAACTTGGACACATTCTCGTTAATTAACCATTAGCTACTTTTCTTACTGAAGAGTTGGCAACACTCAATCTGCTCAATCTGATTGGTAGACTTTCCGGTGTGTTTGAATGCAGATATTCAGGTGACAGGGACGAGATGGCCACAAACACGCAATTAATTGATGTATCCGCTAGTCGACCTGAGCCTCCCCAGCGTCTGTAGAAAACTATAGGGAGACTCATATCAGAAATATCACTTGCATTGTGAAAAAAACATTAGCTATGACTCTTTGGCCAGGTGGCGTGTTTCTCTGGGCATAATTCAGCATGCAGGTGCTTCAGTACTGAGGAGCCTAGCAGCTGGAGAAGGCAGGTGAGCACAAATACGAGTAAGGCAAAGGGTGCAAAGGGGTTGCATATAGTCAATTAGTCATTGGGTTTGGTTCGCCCAGAAAATGAAATAAATCAATCAGAATTTCACCTGTCATCTGCTTTAACAGACAGGCATACCAGTAAATAATGGCAGGCTATTCATGGTTTTAGAGTATCCCAGAATCCTTTGCGCACTGGGGAGGAAGGCTTGATAATGGCTCAGCTTAATGCTAACTTTAACATTGAAAATGCCATAGACATGCTAATGCGTTAGCATCGGTCCCATATTTAAGTTATAAAATACATCTATCAACTGTTTCAGAAGACCATGACAGGTCGGTTTAACATCAAAAAGGTAAATATTACTCACAGACATATGTTTTTTAGGGTTTTAACGGGGAAAAATTAAAATAAAGCGAAATAAAGCAAAGAACCAACGAAGAAGCAGATCGAAGATCGAAGCAGTGCTTCAATGGTTCAATGTTCAAAGCAAAGTCACACTGCAGAAATGGTTGATTATACAGACCCGCTGCAGGGTCTGTAATCAATGTAGAAAAATGTTAATTTTCTTGACAAACACTCCCAAAAACAACGGCCACTCTGAAGGACTGATAAGGGAATCGTTAAGCAAAAAGGCTATTAATGTCGATAGATGGAATCATTTCTTAAGAATACCGAAAAGAACCGGTTCATGACACGCAACCCTAATAGCAACATGCTTTTTTTTTTTTTTTTTAATAAAACTCACATTAAAGACTCACGATTATCTTAGTTAAACACCTAAATACATATTTTGGTTGACCTCCATAACGACACAATGTTGCAAACAAGTTGCTTGTTGCTTGTCCATTCCACCACCCGCAAACACTTGTTTACACTGACAACGAAATCTCAGCCTCCCCAGCGAGAACATGATTACATGCGAGCTTTGACACCGTAAAGGCGTCAATATAGGCGGCAAATGGAGAAGTGAGAGGTTTTCTGGCAAGGAAATGCTTCTGCAAGTAACATTTATCCATCACAGCTCCTGACATGAAGAATTAGTGTTCCTCTTGCAATACCTCTTTCTACGACCCAGTCACCTACATACCCCACCTGGTGGAGATAGAATCCCTGTTGCTCACCCACAGTGGGCAGCTGTATGGTGGGTGGAATCTCTATTGTAGGTTTAGTGTGTGAGTCTGTCAAAAGATGAATTCTGCCATTTTAAATGTCTCTCTTGACTTTACAGTCAAACTGGACATCTGATCCCATCATTTTTTCTTGTCATTTAAAAACAATCTGCAGCTGCAGAACTAAAACAGCTCCTTAAGCATCGCTGCTGCATTAACATGTCATCCCGCTGGACTACACAGTCCCTCAGCACCTGGCCTGTGAGTGTGACATGATGAAGGCCATCCTTCTGCTCTCGGCTGTGATTGGAAGAGGCCATGATCTCAGATCCCAGGGGATCAATCATGTCAAAGCTGCTAAGAAGAAGGTTCAGCTGGATGTCAAAGGACGGTCTGAGAGGCTGATCTGAGATAGCCTAAGGCTGAAGCATATTATGCTTCTTTTGCATTATAGCACCAATTATTGATATTGATTTTATTGTTGTCTTTAGGATCTAGAAATTCAGATTTAATGTGTTGTTTTGAGGACATAATGTTACATATTGTGTTATGTCATATAGGATCTTATGAAAATATATTTTAAGTAGTTGATGACAAAATTCTACATTGAATGGTCTTCATTTATATAGCACTTTCATGCTCAAAGCACTTTACAGTGATGCCTCACATTCACCTCTGCTCATACACACACACACACACACACACACACACACACACACACACACACACACACACACACACACACACACACACACACACACACACACACACACACACACACACACACACACACCTATACACTGATGTCAGGATGCTGCCATGCAAGGGACTCAAGTACACATCAGGAGTATCTTGGAGATTAAGGACCTTGCTTAAAGGTCCTTATTGATTTTCTGGTCTGACAGGGATTTGGACCTAGAATCATCTGGTCACAAGCCCACCACTTTAATTACTTGACCATCATCTCACCAGCCTTCCCAAAGTATCAATACTGCTGGCCAAATGATTTGTAAAATAACTTTTTAGACATTGTTTTAATGTAGAAGAAGACATTAGTCTGCTATAGACTCTGAGATCCATTGATGCCAGTGTTGATTCTGCAATGTGAAGCAGATGTGGGATGATGACTCCCGCTGGACGAGATGTCTGTCTGACACAGGTTACCTGCCCAACCACGATTAGTGCCCATTTACAGCTGGGTGGACTAAGACAATGCAGATGAAGTATCTTGTTTGAGTACACAAGCAGGTAGTGTGAATCAAACCTATGCCAATATGTTGAGAGCCAAACTCCTTCTCACACTGACCTACCTGTTCTGCTTTTATGTGATTGCTCATTATTTTCACAAATTTTAAAAAACTGTTTAATATACCTCATGCACACAGAGATATGCACTGAAAAGCATCTCAAACCTCGACTGAGAATAGTGTCCTATAATTAAAGTTACTTTTATTTTATTTCTGTTTATGTTTAACAAAATATTTGTCAGTTTTTTGTTTTTGTTTTTTTGGTGTGCAGGATCATTTACACTTCTTTTGGCTCATCGCAACAGTTCTGAGATCTGCCCTCACTGTAATTAATTATCTATATCACATTTTGTATTGCACTCTGCTGCTTTTCTTGAACATTTCTTCATTCAGTTGTTTTTGTATTATTTCCATTATTGTATAAGATGCTCTAAGAACATCAGTTGGTGGACAGTTTGTAAAACGCATTTAAGCATTCTGGCAAATTTGTGAACTGATAAGTTGTACTATGGTATATCTCAGATTTCAGACTTCACAATTAATTAGAGCCTGTGAGGACGAAGCAGTCAGCAGTTATAAGAAGCTTTGCACTAAACAATAAAAAATAGGGTACATTTTATGAAAGGTTTAGCAGCATATACGAGGTCTGTGATATAAAAAGCGGTCCTTTTTATTTTTTTCAAAAAATAAATGGATTTGATTCATATGTTTTTACGTCAGACAAGCTTGAACCCTCGTGCCCATGCGTGAGTTTTGTCATGCCTGTCGGTGACGTCATTCGCCTGTGGGCAGGCTTTGAGTGAGGTGTGGACTCCCCCTTCCGTCGGAATCTCTTTGTCTGAGACGCTGCAGGGAGACGGCGCGCGTTGCTTTATCAAATTTTTTCAGGACCGGTGAGGGATATCCGTGTGGACACTATTCGAGAAATTCAGCTGGTTTTCGGTGTAAAGTTTAATGGCTGATGAGAGATTGTGGAGTTTCTTTCGCTTTAAGCACAGCCCACAAAGCGGATCGGCGCGGCACGGTCAGAGGTGGCGTCCGTCTGGCTGTTTCGAGCTGAAAACATCCTAATTTAAAGCTCTGTTCACCCAGGATGTCGTCAGAGAACAGAGAAGTTTCAGAAGAAGCCGGCATCAGGAGTTTACCCGGACATTCCACTGTTAAAGGAGATTCTGTAATGAAAGAACGTGCGGACGAATTTGCCGAGTCGGCTCTGTGACGACGTGGCAAATCTGTCTGCGCCGCGACAGGAAAAACACCTCCGTGTTGAAAACCATTTGTAAAATTCATGCGGCTTTTGATGGCTTTCAACAAGTGAGTATCTGAGAAATTGTTTAACAGCTTGGGCATGTTCCAACTTGTCCATTAAGGTTTCCAACGGAGGTGTTTTTCCTGTGGCGACCCCCCGCGGTCGGGTCCAGCCCGACATGCGAATCTGCCCGCATGTTCTTTCATTACAAAATCTCCTTTAACAGTGGAATGTCTGGATAAACTCCTGATCCCGAATTCTTCTGAAAGTTCTCTGTTATCTCACAACGTCTTGGGTCCACAGAGCCTGAAATTAGGAAGTTTTCAGCTTGAAACAGCGAGACGCCGCCGCCTCGGAGCGCAGATCGCCATCAGGCACCGTGGGCCGTCCTTATGGCGACAGCAAAACTCCAAAATCTCTCATCAGCCGTTAAAATTTTCACCGAAAACCAGCTGAATTTATCGAATGGTGTCCACTCAGTTGTGCCTTACAGGTTTTGAAAAAAATTTTATCAAACAAAGCAGCAGTCTTTGAGCCATTCCTAAACAATGAAAAAATCGACGAGAGGGTGGGCGACTCCTCACTCAAAGCCTGCCCACAGGCGAATGACGTAACCGACAGGCGTGAAAAAACTCTCGCATGCCCACGAGGGTTCAAGCATGTCTGATGTAATCACACGTGATTCAAATCCATATAGTTTTTGAAAAAAATAATAAGGTCCGTTACTTTTCTCACAGACCTCGTACTGTATCTGCTACTACTCAGATATACCGCCTTAGTTGATCTTGCAGTGTAATGAAATGCTTAAAAATTACCCATTTTCAGTGGCTCACAGAGATGGATAGACCGTACTTTAAGGATATATATTTTAAATACTCAACAAAACCATTATGTGTCACACAGGGGTATTAACATTGTCATAGTAGCAAAGATATTTTTATCTTTAATGTCAAATTCTGAACAGAATTACTGTTATTATTATTATTATTATTATTGATCTGGTTTGATTTACAGAAATGTCTGGACACAACTGCAGAACTCCACACAGTAGCTCTGGTTTGTAAAAATGTTTACTGAAGGATTCAGTGGGGTCCAGTACACAGCAAGGCAGTCAAAGATGAGCAAACAGATCCAAAACATCAGGTGTAAGGCGTGGTCCGTACAACCAGGCAGGTGTTCGAAACACAACATGGTAGCAGGACTTGGAAACATAGAACACAGAGCTAGAAGCAAAGGCACAAGGCGCAACAATCTGGCAGGGAACTGGTGCAACCAGTGGAGCTTAAATACACCCAGGTGATGAGCTACAGATTAGAAACAGGTATGTGGAAAGATTCAGAACAGGGTGTGGCCTAGACAAAGTGCAATGCCCACCATCAAGCACCAAGAGAGACGGACAAGAGAAACAGGGACAGACAAAGCCAAGCAAGAAAAACCCAGCAAGAGAAATCACACATAAAGAAAAACAGAAACCTAAACTAAGACTAAACAAACTAGAACCTAAACTAAACATGGTAAGACAAAAACACATGGCACAATAAAACACAAGACAAAACAGAAACACAAGGCAATGAGTCCAGATCATATTATTTTGTTTATTCTCAACATCTTTATCCCACATTTGCATGAGGTTGTAGTTGCTGTTGTTGTTGCAGTGGTGGTTGTGATGGATATCATTGGTGATGTTTTTTTTCTATTGTCTTGCCTAGTTGAACATGTAGTGAACTGTTCGGTAAACCCCTTGCATGCTTTGTTGTGTTTTGGTGCAGTTTAATAGAAAATCATATATATCGCAGGATTCCATCGTGTGAAGCAGATGAGAGTCTACGAATGCCTCTGGGCGAGATGCCAGTCTGGTGCAGGTTACGTCCTCAGCCAAGATGGTGTCCCATAAACTGAGACAATGCAGATTAAGGGTCCGATTTACGAAGATCCCAGATAAGAAGCACTGAATTGTGTGGGAAACAGCTAACGTTCGTCTAATCTGTTTTTAAAACTGATTACACTTTGTGCCTTTACTCCATCCTTTGGCAGGCTGTTTTATGTATCCACCACTTTCATTATCCATAGGAATTTCCTGAAATCCAGATGTGACCTTCTTTTAAATAATTTCTTGCTGTTACTCCTTCTGTTGTCTCCTGATAATAGTAGATCAGAAGTACATTCACTTGCAGTATGCGTCTTGCGCTTCATTATGCATGAACTCTGCCACAACTGAGTGTTTAAATGTAAAAATTTAAACAACTGGCAATTAAAATTAATACTTAACCTGACAATTTAAAAAGAAAATCACCTCCTCTTTCAGGCAATTAATTGTTGTTTTACTCATGGTATTTTATTAAAGTGATGAATAATTATGAGGGGTTCTGCTGGTGAACTGCACACAGACAACCTGAGCACAGGTCTCTATGTGTTCCACCAGCAGAACGCAGTGAAATTAGTAATAATTTTTTTTTTTTTTTTCTGTGCAGCCTCTCTGCTGGAACAGCAGTCTGGAGCACAGTTTTGTCAAGCCCAATCAGTTCACACCAAGGTTTCAAACTTATAAAATACAGACACTATCACCACCTTCTAAATTTCATTTTAACCTTGATAATTGTGTTGCTTGTACACAATTTGCATGTTTCGTCCCACAATTTTGCACACTAGGGAGAAAAAACTCCAAACTACACATTCATGAAGGCTTCTTTTTCTTTCGGCTGTTCATGTTAGGGGTCGCCACAGCAGATCAATCGTTTCCATCTCACCCTGTCCTCTGTATCTTCCTTTGTCACACCAACCACCTGCATGTCCTCCCTCAGCACATAAACCTCCTCTTTGGCCTCCCTCTTCTCCTCCTGCCTGGTGCCTCCATCCTCAGCATCCTTCTCCCTATATACCCTGGGTCCCTCCTCTGCACATGTCCAAACCTCTCTGACTTTGTCTCCAAACCGTCCCACCTGAGGTGTCCCTCTGATATGTTCATTCATAATCTTGTCCATTCTCATCACTCCCAAAGAGAATCTCAACATCTTCAGCTCTGCCACCTCCAGCTCTGCCTCCTGTCTTTTTGTTAGTGCCACCGTCTCTAAACCGTACAACATAGCTGGTCTCACTACTGTCTTGTAAACTTTCCCCTTCACTCTTGCTGATATTCCTCGGTCACAGTTCACTCTTGCCACCTTTCTCCACCCACTCCATCCTGCCTGCACTCTCTTCTTCACCTCTCTTCCACACTCTCCATTACTTTGAACAGTTGACCCCAAGTATTTAAACTTATCTACTTTCACCACTTCTACTGCACTATTCCACTGGGCTCCCTCTCATTCACACACATGTACTCAGTCTTGCTTCTACTGACTTTCATTCCCCTGCTCTCCAGAACATATCTCCACCTCTCCAGACCAGACTCAACTTGCTCTCTACTCTCACTATAGATCACAATGTCATCTGCAAACATGGTAGTCCATGTGGACTCCTGTCTGATCTCATCTGTCAACCTGTCTATCACCATTGCGAACAAGAAAGTGCTGAGAGCTGATCCTTGGTGTAATCCCACCTCCACCTTGAATGAGTCTGTCATTCCTACTGCGCATCTCACCGCTGTCACACTATTCTTGTACACGAAAAATCAGTAAGGTATATATAATATTATATTCCAATTCTAAGGTGGAACTATGCCAGTATACAAAGGTATATCTAAATATCTAAAAAGGAAGAGTAAAATAGGAGAGTAGAAAAGAGTAGAGTAGAGCCACTTAGGTGCCTGGTCTTGAGAACCAGGGATGGTCCTGCATGTCCTGCACTACCCTAACATACTTCTCTGCCACTCCAGACTTCCTCATACAATGCCACAGCTCTTCTTTTGGCACCCTATCATAAGCTTTTTCTAAGTCCACAAACACACAATGTAACTCTTTCTGGCCTTCTCTGTACTTCTCCAATAGTATTCTCAGAGCAAACATTACATCTGTAGTGCTCTTACTGTTATGTGTCGATGCGGGTTGAGGAGCGAACCTGCGTCCGACGGAACCCAGCGCCAAAACAACCAGAAAGCGGTTCCAATAACAAAATCATTTATTTGTGTCACCCTCTGGTGCAAAACAAAGTGTATAAACAAAAGATGCGTCAGTCTGGTGGAGTAAAGGCTGGCACGCTCTCCAGCGCCTAATAGGATCGAAGCCCGGCGCTTCTGGACTCACTTTTAGAGCCAATCACCCCCCAGGTGGACACGACAAACCGACTCTCTGCGAAGGATAGAAGAGGTGAGGTAAGTCAGCAGTTACAAGCAATATCCTTCAAAAGGCACACACTATCAGCAACACATTCAGGTCTGTATTTAAGCTTTATGTAAATGAGCAGCAGGTGGAGGATCAGTTGTCCGCACGCCACAGCAGTGAGAAGCGAGCTGCACAATTCTCATCACAATTCAAATATACTGCGTAACAAAATACCAAGTTACTATCAACAAGTAGTCAAACAATTAATCACCTCTGATGTGTGCTGACAGCATGTGTCCCTCACCCTTCCTGCTTCACAGGCACGATGTGTCAAACCCAGGCGCGGTCCTCAGCGTCTCACAAACGAACATCACAAGGTCGAGTTCCCGGCAATTCTGCTTGAATCACACATGGCTTAAATGCAGAACGCCATCTAATTATCTGCTTCAGCTGAAAGTCTTTAAGGTTGCATGTGAGCACCATCCACAGGTGCTGCACATAATGTTGATGAGGGTGAAGGATTCTTCAGCCAGCACCTTCTCCACAGACAAATCAGTTTTCATACCACCTGGAGAGCAAAGAAAAGAAAAGAACACCAAAATGTCCAGCCACACCCCCCCAACACACAACACTTTCTCGGCATGAAACCATATTACTGCTCACAGATCACCTGTTTTCTAAGCCTAGCTTCTACTACTCTTTCCCATAACTTCATGCTGTGGCTGATCAACTTTATGCCTCTGTAGTTACTGCAGCTCTGCACATCTCCCTTGTTCTTGAAAATAGGAACTAGTACACTTTGTCTCCACTCCTCAGGGATTGTTTCACTTTCCAAGATTTTATTAAACAATCTGGCTAGAAACTCCACTGCCATCTCTCCTAGACAGTTCCATGCCTCCACTGGAATGGCATCTGGACCAGCTGCCTTTCCACTCTTCATCCTCTTCATAGCAGCCCTCACTTCTTCCTTTCTTACTTCCTGACTTACTCTCACCACATCATCCAGCCTTTTCTCTTGCTCATTTTCTTCATTCATCAGCTCCTCAAAATATTCCCTCCATCTTCTCAACACATACTCCTCACTTGTCAACACATTACCATGTGAATCTTTTACCATCCTAACCTGCTGCACATCCTTTCCAGCTCTGTCCCTTTGTCTGGCGAATTGGTACAAATCATTTTCTCCTTCCTTACTATTCAACTTCTTGTACAGCTCGCAATATGCCTTTACTTTGCTTTTGGCACTTCTCTTTTCGCCTTACGCCGCATCTCTGTGTACTCCTGTCTACTTTCTTCATCTCTCCGACTATCCCAAAATGTTTTCGCCAACCTCTTTTTCCTTATGCTTTCCTGGACTTCTTCATTCTACCACGAAGTCTCCTTGTCGTCCTTCCACTGTCCAGATGTCACACTCAGTACTGTCCTAGCTGTACCCCTCACCACATCTGCAGTACTTTTCCACTTGACCAAAATTGCTTTCCCTCTATCCAGCGCTTCTCTTACCTGCTCGCTAAATTTCAGCCAACAGTCTTCCTCCTTCAGCTTCCACCATCTGCTCCTTTGTTGAGCTTTCACTCTCTTCTTCTTCTTTATCTCTAAAGTCATCCTACAAACAACCATCTTAGGCTGTCTAAAGACACTCTCTCCTGCCACCACCTTACAGTCTCTGATTTCTTTTAGCTTGCATTTCCTATAAAGAATGTAGTCCACCTGTGTGCACCTTCCTCCACTCTTATATGTTACCCTGTGCTCTTCCCTTTTCTTAAAGTAGGTATTCACCACAGCCATTTTCATCCTTTTTGCAAAATCAACTACCATCTGTCCTTCCACATTCCTATCCTTGATACCATATCTACCCATTACTTACTCATCACCTCCGTTCCCTTCACCAACATGCCCATTGAAGTCCGCTCCTATCACCACTCTTTCATGCTTGGTCATACTCTCCGCCACCTCATCTAACACAATCCAGAAATATTCTTTCTCCTTCATCTCACAACCTACCTGTGGGGCATATGCACTGATGATATTCATCATCACCCCTTCAATTTCCAACTTCACACTCATCACCCTGTCAGACACTCGCTTAACCTCCAACACACTTTTAACATACTCTTCCTTTAAAATGACCCCAACACCATTTCTCTTCCTGTCCTCACCATGGTCAAAATGCTGCAGCTAGAGTACTGACGGGGACTAGAAGGAGAGAGCATATTTCACCCATATTGGCCTCTCTTCATTGGCTTCCTGTTAATTCTAGGATTATTCTTTTGAATAATCAGGTCCCATCTTATCTTAGGGGCCTCATAGTACCATATCACCCCAATAGAGCACTTCGCTGTCAGACTGCAGGCTTACTTGTAGTTCCTAGGGTTTTTAAGAGTAGAATGGGAGGCAGAACCTTCCGCTTTCAGGCTCCTCTCCTGTGGAACCAGCTCCCAATTCGGATCAGGGAGACAGACACCCTCTCTACTTTTAAGATGAGGCTTAAAACTTTCCTTTTTGCTATAGCTTATAGTTAGGGCTGGATCAGGTGACCCTGAACCATCCCTTAGTTATGCTGCTATAGACAGACTGCTGGGGGGTTCCCATGATGCACTGAGTGTTTCTTTCTCTTTTTGCTCTGTATGCACCACTCTGCATTTAATCATTAGTGATTGATCTCTGCTCTCTTCCACAGCATGTCTTTTTCCTGATTCTCTCCCCTCAGCTCCAAGCAGTCCCAGCAGAAGACTGCCCCTCCCTGAGCCTGGTTCTGCTGGAGGTTTCTTCCTGTTAAAAGGGAGTTTTTCTTTCCCACTGTCGCCAAGTGCTTGCTCACAGGGGGTCGTTTTGACCGTTGGGGTTTTTCTGTAATTATTGTATGGCTTTTGCCTTACAATATAAAGCGCCTTGGGGCAACTGTTGTGATTTGGCACTATATAAATAAAACTGATTTGATTTGATGGTACAACAACTTGAACACACCGCCGATGCTCCTGCTCTTACTTCCCTTCCATTTGGTCTCTTGCATACACAATATGTCTACCTTTCTCCTCTCCATCATATCAGCCAGCTCTCTCCCTTTACCAGTCATACTACCAACATTCAAAGTCCCCACTCTCATTTCCACCCTTCTAGTTTTCCTCTTCTCCGTTATCGTTATCTTTGGCTGCTTTCAGTGATGCCGGTATTTGGTTAGACTCTTTCTCTCCGATTGTTCTGTCTGAGTTATTTTCATTAGTTACTTCATCCAAACCATCAACATGTTTATTAGACCCCATTCCTGCCAGGCTGCTCAAGGAAGTCCTACCATTATTTAATGCTTCAATCTTAAATATGATCAACTTATCTTTGTTAGTTGGCTATGTACCACAGGCTTTTAAGGTGGCAGTAATTAAACCATTACTTAAAAAGCCATCACTTGACCCAGCTATTTTAGTTAATTATAGGCCAATCTCCAACCTTCCTTTTCTCTCAAAGATTCTTGAGAGGGTAGTTGTAAAACAGCTAACTGATCACCTGCAGAGGAATGGTCTATTTGAAGAGGTTCAGTCAGGTTTTACAATTCATCATAGTACAGAAACAGCATTAGTGAAGGTTACAAATGATCTTCTTATGGCTTCGGACAGTGGACTTATCTCTGTGCTTGTTCTGTTGGACCTCAGGGCTGCTTTTGATACTGTTGACCATAAAATTTTATTACAGAGATTAGAGTATGTCATAGGTATTAAAGGCACTGCGCTGCGGTGGTTTGAATCATATTTGTCTAATAGATTACAGTTTGTTCATGTAAATGGGGAATCTTCTTCACAGACTAAAGTTAATTATGGAGTTCCACAAGGTTCTGTGCTAGGACCAATTTTATTCACTTTATACATGCTTCCCTTAGGCAGTATTATTAGACGGTATTGCTTAAATTTTCATTGTTACGCAGATGATACCCAGCTTTATCTATCCATGAAGCCAGAGGACACACACCAATTATCTAAACTGCAGGATTGTCTTACAGACATAAAGACATGGATGACCTCTAATTTCCTGCTTTTAAACTCAGATAAAACTGAAGTTATTGTACTTGGCCCCACAAATCTTAGAAGCATGGTGTCTAACCAGATCTTTACTCTGGATGGCATTTCCCTGACCTCTAGTAATACTGTGAGAAATCTTGGAGTCATTTTTGATCAGGATATGTCATTCAAAGCGCATATTAAACAAATATGTAGGACTGCCTTTTTGCATTTACGCAATATCTCCAAAATCAGAAAGGTCTTGTCTCAGAGTGATGCTGAAAAACTAATTCATGCATTTATTTCCTCTAGGCTGGACTATTGTAATTCTTTATTATCAGGTTGTCCTAAAAATTCCCTAAAAAGCCTTCAGTTAATTCAAAATGCTGCAGCTAGAGTACTGACGGGGACTAGCAGGAGAGAGCATATCTCACCCGTGTTGGCCTCTCTTCATTGGCTTCTTGTTAATTCTAGAATAGAATTTAAAATTCTTCTTCTTACTTATAAGGTTTTGAATAATCAGGTCCCATCTTATCTTAGGGACCTCGTAGTACCATATCACCCTAATAGAGCGCTTCGCTCTCAGACTGCAGGCTTACTTGTAGTTCCTAGGGTTTGTAAGAGTAGAATGGGAGGCAGAGCCTTTAGCTTTCAGGCTCCTCTCCTGTGGAACCAGCTCCCAATTCAGATCAGGGAGACAGATACCCTCTCTACTTTTAAGATTAGGCTTAAAACTTTCCTTTTCGCTAAGGCTTATAGTTAGGGCTGGATCAGGTGACCCTGGACTATCCCTTGGTTATGCTGCTTTAGACGTAGACTGTGGGGGGGTTCCCATGATGCACTGTTTCTTTCTCTTTTTGCTCTGTATGCATCACTCCGCATTTAATCATTGGTGATCGATCTCTGCCCCCCTCCACAGCATGTCTTTTTCCTGGTTCTTTCCCTCAGCCCCAACCAGTCTCAGCAGAAGACTGCCCCTCCCTGAGCCTGGTTCTGCTGGAGGTTTCTTCCTGTTAAAAGGGAGTTTTTCCTTCCCACTGTAGCCAAGTGCTTGCTCACAGGGGGTCGTTTTGACCGTTGGGGTTTTTCATAATTGTTGTGTGGCCTTGCCTTACAATGTAAAGCACCTTGGGGCGACTGTTTGTTGTGATTTGGCGCTATATAAAAAAAGAGTTGATTGATTGATTGATTGATTCTCCCACTGTTTGTGGAAACATTCTCCTCCTCTTCCTCGTCTTTGCCCAGCAGTAGCCCAATTTCCACTGGCACCCTGTTGGGCAAACAGCACCGGTGGCAGACGTTGTTAACCCGGGCCTCGACCGATCCGGTATGGAAATTTGATTCTTCGTCTGCATAGTTGGGTTAGCTTGTTTTATGCCAGATGCCCTTCCTGACACAACCCTCCTCATTTATCTGGGCTTGGGACCGATGCTCAGAAGGTACTGGCTGCACACCCCATGTGGCTGAGTTAAGCTACACATTCATGAAGGCAAATGTGCTAAATTGACAATATGCACTATTTTGCACATTCATGAAGGCAAATGTGCTAAAGTGATAATATGCACTATTTTGCACGTTTGACATGCTACATTCATTTTGCACTGTTGGTAACTCACCATGCACATGTATTGTATGTGTGAGTGCAGTGGTGTTTTTACACATGCAAACCTTTAGGGCCCCTCCACACATAGTGTGCAGTTGGTCAAATTGCACATTAAGTGCACATGAAGCAGGAATCATATGCAAAACATGTAAAATCGTAGCTGCCTCGAATGCCTTGTACACCTGTTACTACAACAATTTGCACACACCAGCGACTGAAAGACAGAGAGTGCGCTTTGAGAGCCCATTGAACCCTATCGTGGCATATGTTGGCCAAAATCCAGGTGACACGCATGAACATCTAACACCGCTTGTCTGGCACATAGAAAATATGTGGCCAGTCACACTACTAACACGAAAACAGCCTGCAGACAACCACTATTGAGTTGGATGTGAAATTTGTCTAAGTGCCCCACAACTGTGAAGTTGCAGAGTGCACATGGAGTGTTCCAGAGTGTTGGCTCCGCCCACAACATGTGTGTGTGTTTCCTGCGTGATCTGAATGTCATGTCTGACAGTACACGTGTGTCGGGCCATGAGGGCTGTAAGAGGCGCACCACAGGACAAGCCAACAGTGCGACAAATACACCACTTTCAGTCACGTATCAGCAGAAATACGCCATACCAAACGTGTTTGGTCAGTTATCACACTTTTTATCTTTAAGAAAATACGTTTATCTGCTTCTTGATTTTAGCCATTTTACGCCCCTGTTACAAGACAGTTATTGTAGCGTAGTGGTAAAGTTTCTGTCTGGTAATCAGAGCATGCGGTTTGAATCCCATGAGTGGCATTTCTTTTATTTTACTAGGGTTATTTAACCAGAGTTATTTAACCGTGGGGTTCATGCGGGTGGGAATGTGTTTTTCTGTTTCTATGTAGCCCTGCAATAGACTCGTGTCTTGTCCAGATTGTACCCCACGTCACACCCTATGACTGCTGGAATAGTTCAGCCCCCCTGTGACCAGTGATGCTGGTAACAGTGATAACAGTTGATAACATCTTACTGCAATTGCCAGTTAGCAGCAATGTCAACATTAATTTGCACTTCAAAGCGAGACTACATGGTATCTATTATTGGTACCTTTTTGCAATTAATGCATCTTCTTAACACTAGTCAGCATTAAATTAATTCAACAGATTTGCTGCGTTCAACATAAATACAGCAAGTGCTGTCAATGTGCAGCATTAGGCGGGCCTGTTTATGTGATTAAGCCAATGAAATGAGCAGAGATCTATTTGACAGGGGACAGTCAAATAATGAAAAGACAAGTTGGTGATGAGTCAGTATTGTATGTGTGTGTGTACATATATATATATATATATATATATATATATATATATATATATATATATATATATATATATATATATATATATATATATATATATACATATACTCGTATATATAGTGGAAATTGTGATGGCTGAAAGGAGGAGAAACAAGTTCCCATTTTGGCAATGCATCAACATGCCATTTTATTTCTCCCTTTTAACACAATTCACAGACCTTTTACAACAGCTCACCCCGCCCATTAACCTCACAGGAGTTCTGACAGGAAAAACACCATAGGGAACGAGACAGCTTGTCGCATACACATCAGGAATACACATTGCAAATCACCTGCGCACGGGCTGACACAGGCAAGAGCAATATCTGAGACAGCTTATTATATGCACAGCATGAATACACATTGGCAATTACCCATGCAGGGGCCGAGACAGGAAACATCAATATGCACACCTTGGCAGGTTAACACCTGCAGAACATAGGACACACTCTAACCACTGATGGCGACTCTTTGGTATGTGCTTCACACATCAGGGCGTGTTGCCACATACTCGGTATGGTGAATTATATTCATTATGTGTTGCATGTCTGCTGCTATATACAGCTGTATGCAAAAGTTTGGGCACCCCTGATAATTTTCATGATTTTCCTTTATAAATCATTGGTTGTCTGGAGTTAAATATATCATATAGCAGATGAACACATTGATATTTGAGAAGTGAAATGAAGTTTATAGTATTCATAGAAAGTGTGCAATAATTATTTAAACAAGTTTAGGCAGGTGCATAAATTTGGGCACCCTTGTCATTTTATTGATTTGAATACATTTAGCACTAATTACTTGAACACAAAATTGGTTTGGTAAGGTCACTGACCCTTGCACTCCTTACACAGGTGAATCCAGTCATGAGAAAGGGTATTTAAGGTGGCCATTTACAAATGTTTCCCCTCTTTGCATCTCTTCTAATGAGTGGCAACATGGGAGCCTCTAAACAACTCTCAAATGACCTGAAAACAAAGATTGTTCAACATCATGGTTTAGGGGAAGGATACAAAAAGCTATCTCAGAGATTTCAGCTGTCAGTTTCCACTGTGAGGAACATGTGATGTGAGGAAATGGAAGACCGCAGGCACAGTATTATTTTAGGTGCAAAGTGGCAGGCCAAGAAAAATCTCAGATAAGCTGAAGTGAAAGATGTTGAGAACAGTCATAGTCAATCCACAGATCTGCTCCAAAGACCTACAACATGATCTTGCTGAGATAGTGTCTCTGTGTATCGTTCAATTATACAGCACACTTTGCACAAAGAGATGCTGTATGATGCTGTAATACATGCCACAAACAGTGCATACATGCCACAAACAGAGTCGCTTGAGGTATGCTAAAGCACATTTGGACAAGCCAGCTTCGTTTTGGAATAAGGTGCTGTGGACTGATGAAACTGAAACTGAGCTTTTTGGACATAACAAGGGGCTGAAAAAAAAACACAGCATTCCAAGAAAAATGCTTGCTAATTTAAAGGTGCTTCCATCATGCTGTGGGGCTGTGTGGCCAGTGCAGGTACTGGGAATCTTGTTAAAGTTAAGGGTCACATGGATTCCAGTCAATATCAGCAGATTCTTGAGAACAATGTTCAAGAATCAGTGACAATGTTGATGTTGCACCGGGGCTGGATCTTTCAACAAGACAACGACCCTAAACACTGCTCAAAATCTACTAAGGCATTCATGCAAAGATACAAGTACAACATTCTGGAATGTCCATTTCAGTTCCCAGACCTGAATATTATTGAAAATCTGTGGTGTGATTTTAAGCGGGCTGTCCATGCTCAGAAACCAACAAACCTGAGATGTTTTGTAAAGAAGAATAGTCCAAAATGCCTTCAACCAGAATCCAGACTCTCATTGGAAGCTATAGGAAGCATTATAGGCTGTTATTTCTGCAAAAGGAGGATCTACTAAATATTAATGTATTTTTTTCTGTTGGGGTGCCCAAATTTATGCACCTGCCTCATTTTGTTTAAACAATTATTACACACTTTTTGTTAAATCCTACAAACTTCATTTCACTTCTCAATTATCACTGTTTTTGTCTGATCTAAACAACCAATGATTTATAAAGGAAAATCATGGAAATCATCAGGGGTGCCCAAACATTTACATACAACTGTGTGTGAATATATATATATAGACATTTACACACAACTATATATATATATATATATATATATATATATATATATATATATATATATATATATATATATATATATATATATATATATATATACAGTTGTGCTCAAAAGTTTACATAACCTGGCAGAAGTTTTGCTTTTTTGGCCATTTTTAAGAGAATATGAATGACAATTTTTTTTCATTCATGGTTAGTGGTTGGGTGAAGCCATTTATTGTCAAACAACTGTGTTTCCTCTTTTTAAATCAAAATGACAAGAGAACTACCCAAATGACCCTGATCCAAAGTTTACATACCCCTGTTCTTAATACTGTGTATTGCCCCTTTAACATCAACGACAGCTTGGAGTCTTTTGTAGTAGTTTTGGACGAGGCTCTCTGATGGTAAAGCTCTCACTGAATATGTCTTGGACTTTATTTACATTAATTACAAAGAAATACAAACAGTATGGCACTTTATGGTAAATCTGCATGGAGTAGACAGTTCTCAAAAACTGAATGACTGTGCAAGAAGGAGAAGAGTGAGGAAAGCCACCAAGACACCCAGACAACCTAGAAGAAGTTATAGGCTTATGTGGCTGCCACTGGAGAAATTGTGCACAGTGCAAGCTTTGCATTTTGCATCACTACTCTTAGCTTCATAGTGGAGTAGAGCAGAGAAGGATTTTCTTTCACCAAAACAGATCAAATCCAGACTTGCATCTGAGATATACCTTCTGGCCAGTGGTGGGCACAGTTCCGATAATCCAATAACCGATAATTATCAAAGATAATGTTTTCATTATCAGTTTATCTTTTTAGATAACTTTAAAAACCATTATTGGACTAATTATCTTGCAATAAATTTTTGTCCGATAATTTTTAGACTGATAACGTGGTAAATAAAGCTGAACAGCTACAAATATTTATAAAACTTAAAATCAGTTGAGCACCTACCTGTTAAATGTTTCGTAGCTAATGTGTAGTTCTACCCTCTGCAAAACAGAAAAGAGCTGCTTTAAGAAGAAACTGCTCTATCCTCTGCAGGGAGAAACCAAGAAGAAGACAAAGAACAAAGAAGACAGTGTTGTAAAGAACAATAATCAAGACGTTAAAGTGCAAACTTCACTTTCCCCCAGAAAGACATGATCAGGAAGCGAGCGTAGCTCACAGCAGCTCCCATTGAAAATAACGGAGAGACAGCCTGTGATTCTCGCATGTTTACATAAAACAAACGCAATAACAACGTCTAAAAACCCAGAGAATATATTCACGAGAGTTTTAGGTACAATATAAAAATAGTTTTATGTTGCGATGTTAAGGGTGTTGTCTGTGTTCAGCGATTAAAGTGCAGCGTGATCAGAGCGTCTCATTGCAGTTCTCAATGTTACTGAGATCTCGCAGCGTGGAAACCTCTCCGAGGTTTTGCGGGATTTGAAACGTCAATAGGGCGAATAGCCAATATTTATGTGTCAAGACAATATTGAGTGCATGTTTTACAATATAATAAAACATGTGCACAATATAATAAAATGTGCGCACAACATCATAACACATGCGCACATCATAAAACGTGCGCACAATATAATAAAATGAGCGCACAATATAATAAAATGAGCACACTGTTATGTGTCGGACGCAGCTCGGAGAACCGACCAGCGTTTGAAGGACCCAGTATGAAATAAGCAGAGCACGGTACAAAGGCTAACTGAATCTAATACATAACAGTGATGTGATACAAAACAACAAAAGAGTGTGCGGTCTGGCGTGGTGGTGATACGGTGCGCTCCCAGCAGCGCTAACGGTCCAGAGCCAGAAGCCGTTCGGACCCAAGGACCCCGCCGACACCCCCCAGGTGGCCGCAACAAACCGAGTCTGTGAAAGAAGGAACCATTATGTGAGTCCACACTCTACACACAGAGAGAACACTCAAAGGTGTACATAAACAGCAAACACTTCCTGAGGTACGTTAGATTTTGTGACTAACGTTTATACAGTCAGTAAATGTGGTGTCCCTCACACCTTATTATATTGAGCTGTACGTTAGTCATGTATCGGCTTCCACTGCAGTGGAGTTTTGTGAACTGGATGTTCCATGCCTGCAGGTTGGGAAGCTGATTAGTAATTAAGCCAGGAAGTGTTTGCTGTTTATGTACACCTTTGAGTGTTCTCTCTGTGTGTAGAGTGTGGACTCACATAATGGTTCCTTCTTTCACAGACTCGGTTTGTTGCGGCCACCTGGGGGGTGTCGGCGGGGTCCTTGGGTCCGAACGGCTTCTGGCTCCGGACCGTTAGCGCTGCTGGGAGCGCACCGTATCACCACCACGCCAGACCGCACACTCTTTTGTTGTTTTGTATCACATCACTGTTATGTATTAAATTCAGTTAGCCTTTGTACCGTGCTCTGCTTATTTCATACTGGGTCCTTCAAACGCTGGTCGGTTCTCCGAGCTGCGTCCGACACATAACACACACAATGTAATAAAATGAACGCACATTCTCTCTACATTTTGCATTGACACTTCCAGGGCTCCGTAAAAATGCCTGTTTTTACAAATAAAAAATGGAATATTTTACAAAAGCACATTTATCTGTAAACACCAACACACGACACACGTCACATTAACGTGTTGGTTTACATAATGAATGACTGAAGCAATCAGTGTTTAGGAGAAGAGGCACATTTTACCCAGAATCCTTTGCGATCTGTCTGTTTTTTTACAAAACTACAGAGTTAGTGCATTATTCAACATTAAAAGATATATGTTTCCTTTTATTTATACACCAAATCATAAGCATTGCTTTATTTTCCAAGACCTCTGACCAGAGCTTTGTAGTAAACAAGAGCTTCCAGCAGGGGGCAAGATGTTCAAAGACAGAAGTGTGGGCTCATTGTTTGGGTCTGTTGTCGCTTTTGATGCTACCAGAAGCGATCGTGGTGTTAAAACTCAAATTCACCTTGTTAGTAGTTGCGAGTGTACCAGAGACAATACTGAAATTTATCGGTTATCGGTTATCTGTAACTTCCAATACATTTTTGGGTGGTTTATCGTTTTATCTTTATCAAAGATAACTTTTCAGTTATCTGATTATCTGTTATCAAAGCTAATTTTTTGGTTATCTGTGCCCACCACTGCTTCTGGCAATTTGTAGCTAAACTTTCAGGTCTTCTTTTTAAGAAAATCCTCCTCTATACCACTTCATCATGAAGATGGATATCTGGTGATACAAGTATATAGGTTTCTCCTATGTGTGTGTATATATATATATATATATATATATATATATACAGTGAGGAAAGTATTTGAACAACCTGCGGTTTTGCAAGATCTCCCACTTAGAAATCATGGAGAGGTCTGAAATTTTCATCTTAGGTGCATGTCCACTGTGAGAGACATAATCTAAAAAAAAAAAAAAAAAAATCCGGAAATCACAACGTATGATTTTTTTTAATAATTTACGAGGTCTGTTAGAAAAGTATCCGACGTTATTTTTTTCAAAAACCATATGGATTTGAATCACGTGTGATTACATCAGACATGCTTGAACCCTCGTGGGCATGCAAGAGTTTTTTCACGCCTGTCGGTTATGTCATTCGCCTGTGGGCAGTCTTTGAGTGAGGAGTCGCCCACCCTCTCGTCGATTTTTCATTGTTTAGGAATGGCTCAGAGACTGCTGCTTTGTTTGATAAAAATTTTTTCTGGACCTGTAAGGCACAACTGAGTGGACACCATTTGATAAATTCAGCTGGTTTTCGGTAAAAATTGTAACGGCTGATGAGAGATTTTGGTCTGGTAGTGTCGCTTTAAGGACGGCCCACGGTGCCTGACGGCGATCTGCGCTTTGAGGCGGCAGCGTCTCGCTGTTTCAAGTTGAAAACTTCCACATTTCAGGCTCTATTCACCCAGGAAGTCATCAGAGAACAGAGAACTTTCAGAAGAAGTTGGCATGAGGAGTTTATTCAGACATTCCATTGTTAACAGACATTTTGTAATGAAAGAACGTGCGGGCAGAGTCGCATGTCGGGCCGGACCCGACCGCGGGGGGTCGCGACAGGAAAAACACCTCCGTTGGAAACCTTAACGGACAAGTTGGAACATGCCCAAGCTGTTAAACAATTTCTCAGTTACTCACTTGTTGAAAGCCATCAAAAGCCGCCTGAATTTTACAAATGGTTTTCAACATGGAGGTGTTTTTCCTGTCGCGGCGCGCACATCTTTCATTACAAAATGTCCTTAAACAGTGGAATGTTCGCATAAAGTCCTCATGCCGGCCTCTTCTGAATCTTCTCTGTTCTCTCACAACGTCCTGGGTGAATTAAGCCTTAAATTAGGATGTTTTCAGGTCGAAACAGGCCGACGACGGCGCCTGGAAGCGCTGCGCGACATCCCGCTCTGTGGGAAGTCCTTACAGCGACAGAAACACCCCATAATCTCTCATCAGCCCTTAAACATTTCACCGAAAACCAGCTAAATTTCTCGAATAGTGTCCACTCGGATATTCCTCACAGGTCCAGAAAAAATTTTGATAAAGCAACGTGCGCCGTCTCGAGCAGCGTGTGAAACAAAGGAATTCAGCCGAGAGGGCTGGACCACATCTCACTCAAGGCCTGCCCACAGGGAAATGACGTCACTGACACGCGTGAAAAAACTCACGCATGCGCACGAGGTTTCAAGCATGATTGGTGTAATCGCACGTCATTCAAATCCATATAGTTAAAAAAAAAATAAAAGTGTCTGTTTCTTATCTAATACACCTCGTATTTGTATGTTACTTCTGCAAATAAGTATTTGAACACCTGTGAAAATCAATGTTAATATTTGGTACAGTAGCCTTTGTTTGCAGTTACAGAGGTCAAATGTTTCCTGTAGTTTTTCACAAGGTTTTCACACACTGTAGCAGGGATTTTGGTTCACTCCTCCATACATATCTTCTCTAGATCTTTCAGGTTTGGAGTTTCAGCTCCCTCCAAAGATTTTCTATTGTGTTCAGGTCTGGAGACTGGCCAGGCCACTCCAGGACCTTGAAATGCTTCTTACAGAGCCCCTCCTTAGTTGCCCTGGCTGTGTGTTTGGGGTCATTGTCATGCTGGAAGACCCAGCCATGACCCGTCTTCAATGCTCTTACTGAGGGAAGGAGGTTGTTTGCCAAAATCTTGCAATACATGACCCCATCCATCCTCCCTTCAATACGGTGCAGTCGTCCTGTCCCCTTTGCAGAAGAGCACCCCCAGAGTATGATGTTTCCATCCCCATGCTTCACGGTTGGGATGGTTTTCTTGGGGTTGTTCTCATCCTCTAAACATGGTAAGTGGAGTTGATTCCAAAAACCTCTATTCTGGTCACATCTGATCACATGACCTTCTCCCATGCCTCCTCTGGATCATCCAGATGGTCACTGGTGAACTTCAAACGGGCCTGGACATGTGCTGGCTTGAGCAGGGGGACCTTGCTGCCCTGCAGGATTTTAAACCACGACAGCATCATGTGTTACTAATGTAATCTTTGTGACTGTGGTCCCAGCTCTCTTCAGGTCATTGACCAGGTCCTCCTGTGTAGTTCTGAGCTTTCTCAGAATCATCCTTACCCCACAAAGTGAGATCTTGCATGGAATTCCAGACCGAGGGAGATTGACAGTCATCTTGTGTTTCTTCCACTTTCTAATAAATAATCATAACAGTTGTTGTCGTCTACCAAGCTACTTGCCTGTTGTCCTGTAGTCCATCCCAGCCTTGTGCAGGTCTACAGTTTTGTCCCTGGTGTCCTGAGACAGCTCTTTGGTCTTGGCTATGGTGGACAGGTTGGAGTGTGATTGATTGAGTGTGTGAACAGGTGTCTTTTATACAGGTAACAAGTTCAAACAGGTGCAATTAATACAGGTAAAGAGTGCCGAATAAGAGGGCTTCTTAAAGAAAAAATAACAGGTCTGTGAAGGCCAGAATTCTTGCTGGTTGGTAGGTGTTGAAATATTTATTTGCAGCAGTAACATACAAATAAATTATAAAAAAAAATCATACATTGTGATTTCCGGAAATTCCGGACAGACAAGCAGTTTCTGGTCAACCAGCAAGACACAGTGGTGGTTGGCAAAGGAAAGAAGACTGCAGCTGTGATCGTTGTGGCAGTCCCAGCAGCACAGTAACATCAGAAAGAAAGAGCACAGGAAAATAGAGATGTACCAACGGCTGAAGGAGCAACTGGAGCAGATAAGAAAGGTAAGTCCAAAGTGGTCCACTGGTAATCGGAGCACTAGGAGTTTTAACCTCCAAACTGGAAGAGTGGCTCCAGCAGATTCCATGCACAACATCAGAGGTCTCTGTCCAGAAGAGTGCAGTCATGGGAACATCTAAGATACTGTGCCAAACTCTCAAACTCCCCAGTGTCAACTGTGATGTGCAAAGTAATTATTTTGATGAAATCTCCAATAGGAGGACAAGTGGTTCTGGAGATCCTGTCTTTGACAATCTGTTATGTAAAGTGTATATAGCGCAAGTACATTTGGGGAATGTCTAACAGCACTCTGCTATTTACACATTACAAAGTATGGCACAGGGTGAAAAGAGATTGTATATACTCAATTACTGTAAATAGGCATGCCGACATGTTTTGGGCATAATGTGAAGTAACCCAATCAGAGCGTCATCTCTGATTTTTTTTTTAAAAAGACAGGTGCAACAGCAACTGGTAAATTCAATTTAAATGACAATTTACAACCCCTGGCAAAAATTATGGAATCACCGGCCTCGGAGGATGTTCATTCAGTTGTTAAATTTTGTAGAAAAAAAGCAGATCACAGACATGACACAAAACTAAAGTCATTTCAAATGGCAACTTTCTGGCTTTAAGAAACACTATAAGAAATCAGGAAAAAAAAAATTGTGGCAGTCAGTAACGGTTACTTTTTAGACCAAGCAGAGGGAAAAAAATATGGACTCACTCAATTCTGAGGAATAAATTATGGAATCACCCTGTAAATTTTCATCCCCAAAACTAACACCTGCATCAAATCAGATCTGCTCATTAGTCTGCATCTAAAAAGGAGTGATCACACCTTGGAGAGCTGTTGCACCAAGTGGACTGACATGAATCATGGCTCCAACACAAGAGATGTCAATTGAAACAAAGGACGGGATTATCAAACTCTTAAAAGAGGGTAAATCATCATGCAATGTTGCAAAAGATGTTGGTTGTTCACAGTCAGCTGTGTCTAAACTCTGGACCAAATCCAAACAACATGGGAAGGTTGTTAAAGGCAAACATACTGGTAGACCAAGGAAGACATCAAAGCGTCAAGACAGAAAACTTAAAGCGATATGTCTCAAAAATCAAAAATGCACAACAAAACAAATGAGGAACGAATGGGAGAAAACTGGAGTCAACGTTTGTGACCGAACTGTAAGAAACCGCCTAAAGGAAATGGGATTTACATACAGAAAAGCTAAACGAAAGCCATCATTAACACCTAAACAGAAAAAACAAGATTACAATGGGCTAAGGAAAAGCAATCGTGGACTGTGGATGACTTGATGAAAGTCATATTCAGTGATGAATCTCCAATCTGCATTGGGCAAGGTGATGATGCTGGAACTTTTGTTTGGTGCCGTTCCAATGAGATTTATAAAGATGACTGCCTGAAGAGAACATGTAAATTTCCACAGTCATTGATGATATGGGGTTGCATGTCAGGTAAAGGCACTGGGGAGATGGCTGTCATACATCATCAATAAATGCACAAATTTATGTTGATATTTTGGACACTTTTCTTATCCCATCAATTGAAAGGATGTTTGGGGATGATGAAATCATTTTTCAAGATGATAATGCATCTTGCCATAGAGCAAAAACTGTGAAAACATTCCTTGCAAAAAGACACATAGGGTCAATGTCATGGCCTGCAAATAGTCCGGATCTTAATCCAATTGAAAATCTTTGGTGGAAGTTGAAGAAAATGGTCCATGACAAGGCTCCAACCTGCAAAGCTGATCTGGCAACAGCAATCAGAGAAAGTTGGAGCCAGTCTGTCATTGAGCCACTTGTTGGATCTGTTCCTATAGCAGAGTCCGTCTTGTGTCCGCCACAACATTCAACCAATCCAGCACGATCCAGCCGCATCTCAGACAGAGAGAAAAAGAAAACAGAATCAGTCGGCCAGCTTTAAGCAACAGGAAAGCAGAAGAAATACTAAGGTGATCAGCAGCCACTAGCCCTAAGCTTCACTAACAGACCCAGACTTTACATAAAGTTGAGGCCAAGACCCACTCAGTTTACTAATAAAATTAATTTAAAATGGTAGGAAGCAGAGGAAGCAGAGATATTCTCTGTATGTTGAATGGCAGTGATTCATTAACAAGCTACCGGCTTGATTGTACAGGGATGTTTGTCGTTGACCTCATCCAGAATTAGTTTACTTTTCCCACCCAGCGTAGTAACGTAATAACGCCTGAGATGAAGGTCATCACAACACTGCGATACCTGGCTACAGGAAAAATGATAATAGTTGGCATGTGAATGAGGTATGTTCAAACATTTTGAAGCTGTGTAACAATTCATTTAATTTTGCTGAGTTTCATCATCATGACATTAAATTATTTTCAGGATTCCACATTTCTTAATACAGTTCAGGTTATATGATTGGTTGATTTTACTGTCCATTCATGACTAGGAGCGTGGACGGCATGTTTTTTTTTCTTGTTCCCTTTTTGTGACAACCATCACAGCTCTTAGAAGACTGCATCATACCTAGCAACGGGGTCAACTCTGCCTCCTCCTTCCTCAAAGTCACTCTCAGACACCTCCTGAATCACTCTTAGGCTAAGATTCCTTGCTAAGAATCTTGAGGCTAAGTTTGGAGATTGGACTCTGAGATTCTTTGTGAATACGGCGCCTGATCTTCTCTCTCCTACCAGGTGCAGACAGCACCCCCCCCCCCCCCCCCCCCCCCCCACCACCACCACTCCTTCCTCTCCCTGATGCACCTACACATTGTGGCCAGCCCAGTCTGGTGCCCATCTCTCTAACCAGCATGTCTTCGGCCAATTCCTGCCCTAATGGACCCTCTATGACCCTGATGACTGCCCTGTGGGGTCACTCATTCAGGCTCACCTGCAATCGTCGAATGAGGAGGATGATGGATCTCCTCCAACAGTGCATCTGGGGGCCATTTATCGAGGACGATGTCCAGCAGTTTCTTGCTGCCTGTCCCGTTTTTTTTCCAAGCATGTCTTCTTGAAGCACCTCCCATCCTGTATCTCTTCACCCCTGGTCACATGTTTCTCTGAACTTTGTTGGTGGCTTCCCACCCTATGATCAATACAATAGTGGATTGCTTTTCCAAAATGACCCACTTCATTCCTCTACATAAACTCTGTTCAACCAAGGAAACAGCAGAGGTTGTACTCTACCATGTATTTCAATTACATGACATTCCAACAACACATAATCTCTGACTGGGCTTCTCAGTTTGTTTCTGCTTGAAGGAAGGAGAAGTACTTATTTCTGGAGCCTCTCTCAGTTCATTATCCAAGTTCCATTCACTCAGTAATACAACCAATCTGCTCTGTGTGATCCCATCAGATCTCAAAACCTAAGTACTTGGAAGGGAAACCACTTCAGAAGACCAGAGGATGTGTGAACTTCTCCAATTAAAGCTGGATTTGTGTCATCAAAGGCATTTGGTGCAATACGTGTCAAATCCTAATATGGATCTGTTTTGGATCTACTGTGGTGACCCTGATCAAACCGGTACAGCTGTAAGACCAACAACAACACTAACAGACAGAGAGTAAATCGGGTGATGGATATAATAATATGACTGATCCATTGATTTCCAAATTTCTTCTTCTTGGTCTCAGCAGTGGTTGAGGATAGAACATGAAGGGCTTCAGATCAGAGGATCCTCTGTTCAAATCCCACCCAGACTGGAAAATCAGTAAGGGCTCTCAGGCAAGGTTCTTAATCCCCTTGTTGCTCCCGGTGTGTAGTGAGCACCTTGCATGGCAGTGCCCTGGCATCAGTGTGTGAATGTGTCTGTGTAAATTGGTGAATGTGATGCATCATTGTAAAGTGCGTTGAGCTTCTGATGCAGATGGAAAAGCGCTATATACTGTAAATGCAGTCCATTTACCATTTAACATGAGTACACTTCCCTCACCAATAGTGACATGGGTCTTTCCCTATTCCATTGCATGCTGATTTCTGCCATCGTTTCCCATCACCAATTATTTGTTTCCCTTTCTGTTATCCTCCCTTGTGTACAGTTTCTTCTTGGTAATCAGCCTGTCCTGTTTCCAATCACTTGTAATCAGTGAGCAGCATAAAGTTGGCTCCTTAGCATTCATTCATTGCCAGATTGTTTTGTGCTTCTGAGTCAAAGTGTACACCCCACTCTTGTTTTCAATGCATCAAAGTCAACAAACCCTGCCTGCCAATTGGATATCCATTTTCTTTGGGTCCTGTTACTCAAAGTCGCTTCCTGCTCCAGTTTTGGTTTGTTTTTCCGAGTCTCTGCCAATTTTTGGTTTCTCGATTTCTCATCTGTCTCTCCCATTGCTTACCCACTCCTTGTAATCCTGGACTGAGTTCCCAGTATTGAACTATGCCCTGCACAACCCCTCCTCTACCCCTATCTGGTTCATCTGATTCATTGACATCTCTCTCTGGTGACTGATCTGTTGCCTCCGAGACCATATGCCTGCTCATTCCCAGTCTGGTTTGTCTGTTCTGTCCAACCACAGACTTACCGCTGGTTCTGGCCTTCTTCCGTCTCCATTCTTCACAGTTTCCACTGAAATCTGGCAGTGCCTTAGAGTAGTCAATATCTACTGCTCCATGCTCATGTGCGAGGGGTCCAGCTGTCTCTCATGTATTATGTGCAGTTGATGCTCAGCTGGGCAAGTCCTGACCACTAGTCTGCCGGGGTACCACCTGGTGTGTCTTCCTTGTCATTTAATCAGGATACTGCCAACTCCTCTACTTCCTCCCCAAGGCCTGGACCAGGTCTGAAATGCTTCCTCATTAAGCGTCAATAAAACTGTCCTAAATCTCAACCAGAGATGTCAGCATTTGCATCTGAGTTCTACTCAGAATTCATACATTCTTACATTTGTTGTCCTCTGTTGTGTGGCAGAGATAATAATGGTGGTAATCAGGTTCATTCTGAGTCCCCTTTTAGTTTTCAGACAGGTCATTGCATTAAAGTGATTAAATGCAACACTCTTGTGAATATGTTAACGTAATCCTGAACTTATACACATATTTGTTCATTTCAATGAAAGAAAATATGTCCTGCTCTGACTGTGTAGATGTGTTTGCATGGCTGCTTATTCTGTTCTTCTTCTGTGGCTGTGACAGAGCCGATGGATTATTCAATAGTGTAATGAATGAGCTGTCAGAAACATTCAGCTCTGCTGTTGGGCAGAATGATTTCTTTCTGTCTACCTCTCTCTAGCTATACGTTGTGCTTATTGATTATGATGAGGCTTTGTCCTCTCCGGTTATTACAATATTGATCTCAGAATGATATGGAAGACCAAAATGAATACAGAAGTGAAGTTTTAGAGTTGGAGGAAACCAAAACAGCAGCAGAAAGAAGTAATAGTTTGATAGTGTGAGCAAGAAAAGTTATCAGCCACAGAAACAGTGGCATATTGTTTAAAATATACCAAGATACTCCCAGTTTTGATGACTTCATTATGACAGGTGACAAAGCACACAGGTTTCACCTATTAAACAAACAATATTGTGGAAAAAAAAAACAAACCAAAAACAAAACTTTATTAAAGCAAACATTTTGCAAAAATCATGGAAAACTGCAATACTGTGATTGTTGTTTGCCAACCCACTTTGCATCCTAATACGTAGTTAACATCAGTTTGTACATACTACCCAGTTACTATACCCAGTTACTATTCAGTGAGTGAATAGTAGGGAAGCTGTATTGTAACACGTCACCACCATCGTACCCATCCTTTCACCCGGATGATAATAAATGGACATATGCACATATCTATGCACCCTCCAAGAATTTCTATTTTAAAATGGTAGATGATTGCAAATGGTTCCTGATGTACAATGGCATGGCCCCTTCAATGCTGCTACAATTATTATGTACAGTGCATCTGTTATATGAATTTATAATTTATTCAGAGCACTTCACAGGTTCCATATTTTGTTATGTTATAGCCTTATTCCAAAATGGATGGAATTCATTTTTCCCTCAAAATTCTACACACAATACCGCATAGATAATGTGAAAAACCTTTTCGGAGATTTTTGTAAATTTATTAAAACAACAACAACAACAACTAACAAATCACATGTACATAAGTATTCACAGCCTTTGCCATGAAGTTCAAAATTGAGCTCAGGTTCATCCTGTTTCCACTGATCATCCTTGAGATGTTTCTACAGCTTAATTGGAGCACACCAACGGTAAATTCAGCTGATTGGACATGGAAAGACACACACCTGCCTACATGTAAGGTCTCACATTTGACAGTGCATGTCAGAGCACAAACCAAGCATGAAGTCAAAGAAACTGGCTCTCGACCTCCGAGACAGGACTGTCTCAAGGCAAAAATCTGGGGAAGGGTACAGAAACATTTCTTCTGCTTTGAAGGTAACATTGAGCACAGTGGCCACCGTGGTTCAACTAGGACTCTTCCTACAGCGAGCCCCCTGTCTAAACTGTGTGATTGGGGAAGACGGTATTAATCAGGGAGGTGACCAAGAACCCGATGGTCACTCTGTCAGAGATCCAGCATTCCTCTGTGGAGAGAGGAGAACCTTCCAGAAGAACAACCATCTCTGCAATTCTCTAGCCATATGCTTGTGACCTCAAGCATAAGGCTAGAAGTCTAGAACAGAAATGGTGTAGTTCAAAATTAGAAGTATTCCACCTTGCATGGTGTGATGCTATCTTAGACTATAAGCATGCATTACTGGCTACAAAGCGGACCTATTACTCTGATTTAATTAACGAAAACAAGCATAACACAAAGTTCTTGTTTGACACAGTGGCAACACTTTAACATCGACAACCACCTGTAGTTTGCTGTTCTTTTACAGCATAAGATTTCCTGGATTACTTTGAGAAGAAAATACAAGACATTAGATTAAACATATCCCAGCATGCCTTAACCCAGCACAACCTGTTTATTTGATCCTATACCAACAAATCTGTTTAAGGACTTGTGGCCCACTCTTGGGCCGACTGTGCTGGAAATGATTAATCTCTCATTAACGTCTGGATCTGTTCCTAAATGTTTCAACTCTGCAGTGATTAAACCATTACTTAAGAAATCTAATCTCGACCCTAATGTATTAAAAAACTATAGGTCAATATCAAATCTATCATTTTGCTATAAAATTCTGGAAAAAGTGGTTTCACTGCAGCTCGTGGACCACCTTACCGAGAATAATCTCTTTGAGCCACTGCAGTCTGCTTTTAGAAAAAAATCATTCCACACAGACGGCTCTCACTAAAGTGGTGAATGATTCAGACACCACTACAGTTAGATCTCAGTGCTGTGTTTGATACAGTGGATCATCATATTCTACTCGATAGGCTGGAGAATCATTTTGGGATTACTAGGAGTGCCCTTGCATGGTTGACGTCAGACCTGACCAGTTGTTCTCACTGTGTTTTGTACAATAACACCACCTCTAACCTTAGTGGCATGAAATCTGGGGTTCCACAGCGGTCCATCTTAGCCCCTCTGCTTTTCTCCCTTTATACAGCACCCCTTGGGCACATATTGCTGTGTTTTGGAATTACCCTTCACTGCTATGGTGCTATTTTGATACTCAATTATACATGCTGATAACTGCTGGTAATTTCATCCACATAAAATCCTTAGATGCTTGCCTTGCATCAGTGAGAAGCTGGATGTTTAGCAACCAGAGGTATAAAACTCCGGCTTCAGAAAATAAAAACCCTCTCATCTGTTGCTTCTACCTGTGCACCTAAAACAAGTGATCTCAATAATGAGCTCATCCACCTGCCTGAAGAGCTGAACTAATTACAATCAGCTGGTTTATTAGGAAGATGGGACAAATATATGGCTGGACTTTTACTTTCTGAAGCCGGAGTTTTACACCTCTGCTAGCAACTTCCTACTTTTAAACTCTGATCAGACTGAAATTATGGTTCTTGGTCCAGTGAGACATCAGCTTCAATTTGACCAGCTAATGCTTAGCCTAGGTTTGTGTGTCATACATCACATTGACAAAGTGAGGAAACTTGGGGTAATTTTTGATCCTACGTTGTCCTTTGACCTCCACATTAGAGATATTATGAGGACATGCTTTCTTCCACCTGTGAAATATAGCGAAGATTCGTCCTATCCTGTCTATGGCTGATGCTGAGACCCTGATTCATGCATCGATTCATGCATTTTCTAGATCGGATGACTGCAATGTTCTATTTTCTGGTTTGGTGTGGTTCAAAATGGTGCTGCCAGACTTTTGACATGAAGCAGAAAGTTTGACCATATTACACCCATTTTGGCATCTCTTCAGTGGCTTCCTGTCCCTATGAAGTTGGATTTTAAGGTTCTGCTACTAACCTATAAAACTGTTCACGGACTGGCACCTCAATACATAACTCACCTAATTAAACCCTATGTACCGGCCCAGGCGTTGCATTCTCGGGGTGCAGGACTACTTTGTGTCCCAAGGGTGAATAAAAGTCTACGGGTCACAGAGCTTTCTGTTATCATGCCCCTGTTTTGTGGAATGATCTCCTTGTGTCAATAAAACACTGAGATTCTGTAGAGACTTTCAAGTCCAGACTTAAGACGCACCTATTTTCCCTTTTGTAGGGCTAGCATACTGGCATAGTATGTTACTATGCTTTTTACTCTTAAATTCATTTTATTAGGAAACAGAGTGGACCATGGCCTCAAACTGATCTAAATTCTGGGTCTTTTAGTGAAATTTAGGGCTAGTGGCTGGCGATCACCTTTGTATTTCTTCTGTTTTTCTTGTTACTTAATACTGAAAAAAATTATACTGTATTTGTTGTCTTTCGAAGCCTGATTCTGTTTTTCTCTCTGTTTGAGGTGCGGCTCCATCCAGAGATGGGTGTGGTGTCTGTTTCTGAAACCCTCTTGTCCTGTGCACTGGCAACATTTCCTGTATATTCGTTTTGTGAATTGTTTTGTAATTTCTGTCAGTAGCATGGCCCAAGCAGAGAGTCACCTCTTTGAGTCTGGTCTGCTTGAGGTTTCTTCCTCAGAGGGAGTTTTTCCTTAGCACTGTCACCTGTGTGCTTGCTTTGGGGGTTGGTAAGGTTAGACCTTACTTGTGCGACGTGCCTTGAGGCAACTTCGTTATGATTTGGCGCTATATACATAGTGGGGGAACTAAGTATTTGATCCACTGTTGATTTTTCAAGTTTTCCCACCTACAAATATGGGAGAGGTCTGTAAGTTTTATCGTAGGTACACTTCAACTGTGAGAGACAGAATCTAAAAAAAAAAATTCTAGAAAATCACATTGTGTGATTTTTAAATAATTCATTTGCATTTTATTGCATGAAATAAGTATTTGATCCACTACAAAAACAGACCCTAATATTTGGTACAGAAACCTTTGTTTGCAGTTACAGAGGTCAGACGTTTCCTGTAGTTCTTGACCAAGTTTGTACACTGCAGCAGGGATTTTGGTCCACTCCTCCATGCAGATCTTCTCCAGATCTTTCAGGTTTCGAGTTTCAGCTCCCTCCAAAGATTTTCTATTGGGTTCAGGTCTGGAGCCTGGCTCGGCCACTCCAGGACCTTGAAATGCTTCTTACGGAGCCCCTCCTTAGTTGCCCTGGCTGTGTGTTTGAGGTCATTGTCATGCTGGAAGACCTAGCCACGACCCATCTTCAATGCTCTTACTGAGGGAAGGAGGTTGTTTGCCAAAATCTCACGATACTTGACCCCATCCATCCTCCCTTCAATATGGTGCAGTCGTCCTGTACCCTTTGCAGAAAAGCACCCCCAAAAATGATGTTTCCACCCCCATGCTTCACGGTTGGGATGGTGTTCTTGGGGTTGTTCTCATCCTCCAAACATGGCGAGTGGAGTTGATGCCAAAAAGCTCTATTTTGGTTTCATTTGACCACATGACCGTCTCCCATGCCACCTCTGGACCATCCAGATGGTCACTGATGAACTTCAAACGGGCCTGGACATGAGCTGGCATGAGCAGGGGGACCTTGCTGCCTTGCAGGATTTTAAACCATGATGGTGTCATGTGTTACTAATGTACGAGGTCTGTGATGAAAAAAGCGGTCCTTTTTATTTTTTTCAAAAAATAAATGGATTTGATTCATATGTTTTTACGTCAGACAAGCTTGAACCCTCGTGTGCATGCGTGAGTTTTTTCACACGTGTCGGTGACATCATTCGCCTGTGGGCAGGCCTTGAGTGAGGAGTGCTCCACCCCGCCCGTCGGAATCTCTTTGTCTGAATAGCCGCTGCGGACGGCGCGCGTTGCTTTATCAACATTTTTTCTGGACCTGTGAGGGATATCCGAGTGGACACTATTCGAGAAATTAAGCTGGTTTTCGGTGAAAAGTTTAACGGATGATGAGAGATTATGGGGTGTTTCTGTCGCTGTAAGGACTTCCCACGGAGCGGGATGTCGCGCAGAGCTTCCAGCCACCGTCGTCGGCCTGTTTCGGCCTGCAAACATTCTAATTTAAGGCTTAATTCACCCAGGACGTCGTGAGAGAACAGAGAAGATTCAGAACAGCCCGGCATGAGGACTTTATGCAGACATTCCACTGTTTAAGGACATTTTGTAATGAAAGACGTGTGCGCAAATTCGCCGAGTTGTTTCCGTGACGACTCTGCGAATCTGTGTGCACCGCGACAGGAAAAAATCCTCCGTGTTGAAAACCATTTGTAAAATTCAGGTGGCTTTTGATGGCTTTCAACAAGTGAGTAACTGAGAAATTGTTTAACAGCTTGGGCATGTTCCAACTTGCCCGTTAAGGTTTCCAACGGAGGTGTTTTTCCTGTCGCGACCCCCCGCGGTCGGGTCCGGCCCGACATGCGACTCTGCCCGCACATTCTTTCATTACAAAATGTCCGTTAACAATGGAATGTCCAAATAAACTCCTCATGCCGACTTCTTCTGAAAGTTCTCTGTTCTCTGATGACTTACTGGGTCAACAGAGCCTGAAATGTGGACGTTTTCAACTTGAAACGGCGAGACGCTGCCGCCTCGAAGTGCAGATCGCTGTCAGGCGCCGTGGGCTGTCCTTACGGCGACACTACCAGACCAAAATCTCTCATCAGCCGTTAAAATTTTTACCGAAAACCAGCTGAATTTATCAAATGGTGTCCACTCAGTTGTGCCTTACAGTTTTTGAAAAAATTTTGATCAAACAAAGCAGCAGTCTCTGAGCCATTCCTAAACAATGAAAAAACAATGAGAGGGTGGGCGACTCCTCACTCAAAGACTGCCCACAGGCGAATGACGTAACCGACAGGCGTGAAAAAACTCTTGCATGCCCACGAGGGTTCAAGCATGTCTGATGTAATCACACGTGATTCAAATCCATATGGTTTTTGAAAAAAATAATAAGGTCTGTTACTTTTATCACAGACCTCGTAATCTTTGTGACTGTAGTCCCAGGTCTCTTCAGGTCATTGACCAGGTCCACCTGTGTTGTTCTGGACTTTCTCAGAATCATCCTTACCCCACGAGGTGAGATCTTGCATGGAGCCCAAAACCGGGGAAGACTGACAGTCATCATGTGTTTCTCCCATTTTCCAAGAGTTGCGCCAACAATTGTTGCCTTCTCATTAAGCTGCTTACCTGTTGTCCTGTAGCCCATCCCAGCCTTGTGCAGGTCTACAGTTTTGTCCCTGGTGTCCTTAAACAACTCTTTGGTCTTGGCCATGGTGGATAGGTTGGACTGTGATTGATTGAGTGTTTGGACAGGTGTCTTTTATACAGGTAATGAGTTCAAACAGGTGCAGTTAATACAGGTAAAGAGTGCAGAAAAGGAAGGCTTCTTAAAGAAAAACTAACAGGTCTGTGAGAGCCAGAATTCTTGCTGGTTGGTAGGGGATCAAATACTTATTTCATGCAATAAAATGCAAATTAATAATTTAAAAATGAAACAATGTAATTGTTATTTTGTCTCTCAACAGTTGAAGTGCACCTATGATAAATCTTACAGACCTTTCCATTCTTTGCAGGTGGGAAAATTTGCTAAATCGACAGTGGATCAAATACTTATTTTCCCCACTGTAAATGAAAATAAACTGAAATCGCAACAATCCACCAATCAGGCCTGTATGGTAGAGTGGCCAGAAGGAAGCTACTCCTTAGTAAAAGGCACATGGCAGCCTGTCTGGAGCTTGCCAAAAGGCACCTGAAGGACTCTCAGACCATGAGAAACAAAATTCTCTGGTCTTATGAGACAAAGATTGAACTCTTTGGTGTGAATGCCAGGCATCATGTTTGTAGGAAACCAGGCACCATCCCTACAGTGAAGCATGGTGGTGGCAGCATCATGCTGTGGGGATGTTTTCAGCAGCAGGAACTGGGAGACTTGTTAGGATTGAGGGAATGATGAATGCAGCAATGTAGCAAGACATCCTGGATGAAAACTTGCTCCAGAGCGCTCTTGACCTCAGACTGGGGTGACAGTTCATCCTTCAGCAGGACAATGACCCTTAGCACACAGCCAAGATGTCAAAGGAGTGCCTTCAGGACAACTCTGGTGAGTGGTTGGCTCTCACTGCGGTATTGTATCACTTCCTGTTCCGGAGCACAGCGGTGTTTTGCTGTATCTGTTAGCTGTTTAATCTGCGCAGTTAGATTGATCTAGTTACCTAGATAACGATTTGTTTCACAGTGTTATCTTCACGTGCCTTAACTAAAGCACTCCCTCTGCTGAATCACCTCTAAATTATTTACACGTTATTCACTTTGCGTGTTTTTAGGAATCCGCTAGCTTAGTGCAGCTACTAGCTCTTAGCCGATTTAGCATGGTGGCTTCTCCTGTCTCTCCCTCACTTTTCTGCTCTGGGTGTGAAATGTTTAGTTATTCCTAGGCCTCCTTTAGCAGTAATGGTACTTGTAATAAGTGTAGCTTATTCGTAGCTTTGGAGGCCAGGCTGGGCGAATTGGAAACTCGGCTCCGCACCGTGGAAAATTCTACAGCTAGCCAGGCCCCTGTAGTCGGTGCGGACCAAGGTAGCTTAGCCGCCGTTAGTTTCCCTCTGGCAGATCCCGAGCAGCCGGGAAAGCAGGCCGACTGGGTGACTGTGAGGAGGAAACGTAGCCCTAAACAGAAGCCCCGTGTACACCGCCAACCCGTTCACATTTCTAACCGTTTTTCCCCACTCGGCGACACACCCGCCGAGGAACAAACTCTGGTTATTGCCGACTGTTTTGAGAAATGTGAAGTTAGCGACACCAGCAACCATAGTCAATTGTCTTCCGGGGGCCAGAGCAGGCGACATTGAAGGAAATTTGAAACTGCTGGCTAAGGCTAAGCGTAAATTTGGTAAGATTGTAATTCACGTCGGCAGTAATGACACCCGGTTACGCCAATCGGAGGTCACTAAAATTAACATTGAATCGGTGTGTAACTTTGCAAAAACAATGTCGGACTCTGTAGTTTTCTCGGGGCCCCTCCCCAACCAGACCGGGAGTGACATGTTTAGCCGCATGTTCTCCTTGAATTGCTGGCTGTCTGAGTGGTGTCCAAAAAATGAGGTGGGCTTCATAGATAATTGGTAAAGCTTCTGGGGAAAACCTGGTCTTGTTAGGAGAGACGGCATCCATCCCACTTTGGATGGAGCAGCTCTCATTTCTAGAAATCTGGCCAATTTTCTTAAATCCTCCAAACCGTGACTATCCAGGGTTGGGACCAGGAAGCAGAGTTATAGTCTTACACACCTCTCTGCAGCTTCTCTCCCCCTGCCATCCCCTCATTACCCCATCCCCGTAGAGACGGTGCCTGCTCCCAGACTACCAATAACCAGCAAAAATCTATTTAAGCATAAAAATTCAAAAAGAAAAAATAATATAGCACCTGCAACTGCACCACAGACTAAAACAGTTAAATGTGGTCTATTAAACATTAGGTCTCTCTCTTCTAAGTCCCTGTTAGTAAATTATATAATAATTGATCAACATACTGATTTATTCTGCCTTACAGAAACCTGGTTACAGCAGGATGATTATGTTAGTTTAAATGAGTCAACACCCCCGAGTCACACTAACTGCCAGAACGCTCGTAGCACGGGCCGAGGCGCAGGATTAGCAGCAATCTTCCATTCCAGCTTATTAATTAATCAAAAACCCAGACAGAGCTTTAATTCATTTGAAAGCTTGACTCTTAGTCTTGTCCATCCAAATTGGAAGTCCCAAAAACCACTTTTATTTGTTGTTATCTATCGTCCTCCTCGTCGTTACTGTGAGTTTCTCTGTGAATTTTCAGAACTTTTGTCTGACTTAGTGCTTAGCTCAGATAAGATAATTATAGTGGGCGATTTTAACATCCACACAGATGCTGAGAATGACAGCCTCAACACTGCATTTAATCTATTATTAGACTCAATTGGCTTTGCTCAAAATGTAAATGAGTCCACCCACCACTTTAATCATATCTTAGATCTTGTTCTGACTTATGGTATGGAAATTGAAGACTTAACAGTATTCCCTGAAAACTCCCTTCTGTCTGATCATTTCTTAATAACATTTACATTTACTCTGATGGACTACCCAGCAGTGGGGAATAAGTTTCATTACACTAGAAGTCTTTCAGAAAGCGCTGTAACTAGGTTTAAGGATATGTTTCCTTCTTTATGTTCCCTAATGCCATATACCAACACAGTGCAGAGTAGCTACCTAAACTCTGTAAGTGAGATAGAGTATCTCGTCAATAGTTTTACATCCTCATTGAAGACAACTTTGGATGCTGTAGCTCCTCTGAAAAAGAGAGCTTTAAATCAGAAGTGCCTGACTCCGTTGTATAACTCACAAACTCGCAGCTTAAAGCAGATAACCCGTAAGTTGGAGAGGAAATGGCGTCTCACTAATTTAGAAGATCTTCACTTAGCCTGGAAAAAGAGTCTGTTGCTCTATAAAAAAAGTCCTCCGTAAAGCTAGGACATCTTACTACTCATCACTAATTGAAGAAAATAAGAACAACCCCAGGTTTCTTTTCAGCACTGTAGCCAGGCTGACAAAGAGTCAGAGCTCTATTGAGCCGAGTATTCCTTTAACTTTAACTAGTAATGACTTCATGACTTTCTTTGCTAATAAAATTTTAACTATTAGAGAAAAAATTACTCATAACCATCCCAAAGACGTATCGTTATCTTTGGCTGCTTTCAGTGATGCCGGTATTTGGTTAGACTCTTTCTCTCAGATTGTTCTGTCTGAGTTATTTTCATTAGTTACTTCATCCAAACCATCAACATGTCTATTAGACCCCATTCCTACCAGGCTGCTCAAGGAAGCCCTACCATTATTTAATGCTTCGATCTTAAATATGATCAGTCTATCTTTATTAGTTGGCTATGTACCACAGGCTTTTAAGGTGGCAGTAATTAAACCATTACTTAAAAAGCCATCACTTGACCCAGCTATCTTAGCTAATTATAGGCCAATCTCCAACCTTCCTTTTCTCTCAAAAATTCTTGAAAGGGTAGTTGTTAAACAGCTAACTGATCATCTGCAGAGGAATGGTCTATTTGAAGAGTTTCAGTCAGGTTTTAGAATTCATCATAGTACAGAAACAGCATTAGTGAAGGTTACAAATGATCTTCTTATGGCCTCAGACAGTGGACTCATCTCTGTGCTTGTTCTGTTAGACCTCAGTGCTGCTTTTGATACTGTTGACCATAAAATTTTATTACAGAGATTAGAGCATGCCATAGGTATTAAAGGCACTGCGCTGCGGTGGTTTGAATCATATTTATCTAATAGATTACAATTTGTTCATGTAAATGGGGAATCGTCTTCACAGACTAAGGTTAATTATGGAGTTCCACAAGGTTCTGTGCTAGGACCAATTTTATTCACTTTATACATGCTTCCCTTAGGCAGTATTATTACACGGCATTGCTTAAATTTTCATTGTTACGCAGATGATACCCAGCTTTATCTATCCATGAAGCCAGAGGACACACATCAATTAGCTAAACTGCAGGATTGTCTTACAGACATAAGGACATGGATGACCTCTAATTTCCTGCTTTTAAACTCAGATAAAACTGAAGTTATTGTACTTGGCCCCACAAATCTTAGAAACATGGTGTCTAACCAGATCCTTACTCTGGATGGCATTACCCTGACCTCTAGTAATACTGTGAGAAATCTTGGAGTCATTTTTGATCAGGATATGTCATTCAAAGCGCATATTAAACAAATATGTAAGACTGCTTTTTTGCATTTACGCAATATCTCTAAAATTAGAAAGGTCTTGTCTCAGAGTGATGCTGAAAAACTAATTCATGCATTTATTTCCTCTAGGCTGGACTATTGTAATTCATTATTATCAGGTTGTCCTAAAAGTTCCCTGAAAAGCCTTCAGTTAATTCAAAATGCTGCAGCTAGAGTACTGACGGGGACTAGAAGGAGAGAGCATATCTCACCCATATTGGCCTCTCTTCATTGGCTTCCTGTTAATTCTAGAATAGAATTTAAAATTCTTCTTCTTACTTATAAGGTTTTGAAT
The DNA here is from genome assembly GCF_902500255.1 of Thalassophryne amazonica. Taxonomy (NCBI): domain Eukaryota; kingdom Metazoa; phylum Chordata; class Actinopteri; order Batrachoidiformes; family Batrachoididae; genus Thalassophryne; species Thalassophryne amazonica. Next base: position 79,481,355 of record NC_047111.1, read on the forward strand.
AGTCAGGTCCCTTCTTATCTTAGGGACCTCATAGTACCATATCAGCCCAATAGAGCGCTTCGCTCTCAGACTGCAGGCTTACTTGTAGTTCCTAGGGTTTGTAAGAGTAGAATGGGAGGCAGAGCCTTCAGCTTTCAGGCTCCTCTCCTGTGGAACCAACTCCCAATTCGGATCAGGGAGACAGACACCCTCTCTACTTTTAAGATTAGGCTTAAAACTTTCCTTTTTGCTAAAGCTTATAGTTAGGGCTGGATCAGGTGACCCTGAACCATCCCTTAGTTATGCTGCTATAGACTTAGACTGCTGGGGGGTTCCCATAATGCATTGAGTGTTTCTTTCTGTTTTTGCTCTGTATGCACCACTCTGCATTTAATCATTAGTGATTGATCTCTGCTCCCCTCCACAGCATGTCTTTTTCCCAGTTCTCTCCCTCAGCCCCAACCAGTCCCAGCGGAAGACTGCCCCTCCCTGAGCCTGGTTCTGCTGGAGGTTTCTTCCTGTTAAAAGGGAGTTTTTCCTTCCCACTGTTGCCAAGTGCTTGCTCACAGGGGGTCGTTTTGACCGTTGGGGTTTTTCCGTAATTATTGTATGGCTTTGCCTTACAATATAAAGCGCCTTGGGGCAACTGTTTGTTGTGATTTGGCGCTATATAAATAAAATTGATTTGATTTGATTTGAACTCTGTGAATGTCCTTGAGTGGCCCAGCCAGAGCCCAGACCTGAATCCGATTAAACATCTCTGGAGAGATCTGAAAATGGCTGTGCACCAACGTTCCCCATTCCACCTGATGGAGCCTGAGAGGTGCTGCAAAGAGGAATGGGCAAAACTGCCCAAAGATAGGTGCACCAAGCTTGTGGCATCATATTCAAGAAGCCTTGAGGCTGTAATTGCTGCAAAAGGTGTATCAACAAAGTAGTGAGCAAAGGGTGTGAATACTTATGTACATGTGATTTATTATTTTTTTTTTTTTAGTTTTTTATTTTAAATAAATTTGCAAAAATAAAAAACAACTTTTTTTTCATGTTGTCATTACGGGGTGTTGTGAGTAGAATTTTGAAGGGAAGAAAATTTATTTACTCCATTCTGGAATAGGGCTGTCACATAAGAAAATGTGGAAAAGATGAAGTGCTGTGAATACTGCTATGTTCTATGATTTTTTTCACCGTTCTTCTTTGTTACCAGGCACCCTGTGCATTATGAGATATCATAGTACACCACGGAGGGAGTAGATAATCTAGAAACCGTTTGACGACTACTAAATACCAAATGGACGCGTGGACTCCCTGTGGATTGTGACATGCTGCATTTTGCCTTCTATATACTAAGCTAGTATGAAAATTTGGATGTAGTCCTAGTGATGTCAGCCTTCTCAAGGTTCTGGGGTCCTCAACCCAGCAATGTTGGGGATATTGTGGCCTGTTGTCCTGCAGAGGCCAACAGCTGCTACTGCAGTTTCATTCTCACCATAAGAGCTGACTCTTCTTTAAAGCTTTTCAGTGTTGCTGAGGTTGTCCTTGCTGTGTCTCTGTCTGCCTCTTCACTTTGTTGCCAAACACAAACTCTGCACTGGAAAGGTCTGAGCAGATCTCTGGCCCCTCTGCTCATTTCTGCTCGGCCCTCAGAGCTTAGTGCCGCAGAAAGACAGTCGCTCAACAAGCTCAGCCTCCCTTAGCGTGTGACCTCAATTACACAGGCATAGAGATTATGGGTCAGAATTAATACCATTCTTAATCTGTACACACGCCACTCCAACTGCCTCTATCTTCTTTCACCCACCTTAAACAGTGTCTTGAGTCAGCGCCAGTTTCACTTAATAAACAGGAGATAGGCTGATCTCTCATACTTTCATACAGTAACTTTTGTCTCCAATGTGCACATTCTTCTTTTTGTATATCACCACTGCTTTGTAGGTTTTTTTATTTCCACCCATCATGGGGGTTTGTTTGTAATCTTACCTTATATTTCTTCCGACACATGTTGTATTGGGTAAAACAGACTGCTTTAGTCTTTCACATTTGCTCCTCATCAAAACTGTAATCTTGCAAACCTTTTGATATTAACATTTAACATGCAACAACGTAGCTGAGTAGGGCTGCCTTCAGGGTGGATACAGTATTGGCGTCCATGTTTTCACTGTTCACTTACCTGGCAGCCAAACATACTGCAAAGTAGAGTGAGGTACAATAATCCAAATGAGTAACTCCTGATATTTTCAGGCTTTGTTCGACCGTCAGTATGTTTAGTCAGTTCTGGGAGCATGTGCAATTGTCGCAAGTTGATGCATCCACCGCACTGCACCACAGTCTTTGGCGTTTATTGGCTACCACTCAGACAGACAAACGGCTCAACCTCACCCCTCAAACGTAGCATATATTTGATGCAGTCAAGCGATACATGGGCATCCCCTTGGCCTGCATCAAGTGCTGACATCCTCAACACTAAGGCACCTGCATACTGGGTCAGGGACAGGAAAGTGTGCCACAAGCCATACTGTCATTACTGATGTCCCTTCATCATGCAAGCAATACACCTTAATTAAGTCTTCCTAAGTAGCTGTTCATTTGATAGAAAATCATTCCAGTGGTACCCAAGGATCCTCTGAAGAGACCAAGACCAAAGACATCCAATCATCATCACATCACTGTTCAGCATCCAAGACTTGAAGTACCAGAACAATACAGACTGGGGCCTTTGTTCTCCTGCAGAAGTACTGGCACCACCAAACACTCTGTCCAGTGATGTCATGACCCAATACGCTCTTCCAAGTGTCCCTTGATTTCTGTAAGTGAGGTCAAACACAGTGGTTCTCAACTCTGTTCTTCATGGACCTTTAACCTGCACATTTTTGCATCTGTCCCTACTTTGCCATTTAGGTGTCTGCTAGCTGAGCACACACATGAATGACACCCACCAACAAAGACACCCAAGTTGTTGGATGCCATGACCTTATGCAACACCAAGTGCATGCAAGCACTGAACAGATTAGGAGCCAGGATTCACTGGGAAGAAGTGAGAGACTCCTCCACTCTGTACAGCACCCACGGTATGTACAGTGCATCCAGAAAGTATTCACAGTTTCCACATTTTGTTATGTTACCACCTTATTCCAACATGAACAAAATATTTTTCTTAAAATTCAACACACAATATCCCATAATGACAGTGTGAAAAAGTTTTTTTTTAATCTAGATTTTTGCAAATTTATTAAAAATAAAACAACTAAGAAATTACGTGTACATAAGTATTCACAGCCTTTGCCATGAAGCTTAAAATTGAGCTCACGTGCATCCTGTTTCCACTGATCATCCTTGAGCTGTTTCTACAGCTTAACTGAAGTCCACCTGGGGTAAATTCGGTTGTTTGGACATGATTTGGAAAGACACACCTGTCTACATATAAGGTCCCACAGTTGACAGTGCATGTCAGAGCACAAACAAAGTATGAGGTCAAAAGAATTGTCTGTAGATCTCAGAGACAGGATTGTATTGAGGCACAAATCTGGGGAAGGATGCAGAAAATTTTTTGCTGCTTTGAAGGACTCAATGAGCACAGTTGCCTCCATCATCTGTAAATAGAAGACGTTCGGCTCCACCAGGGCTCTTCCTAGAGCTGCTTCCCCATCTAAATTTGAGTGATACAGGAAACCAGGCACCATCCCTACAGTGAAGCATGGTGGTGGCAGCATCATGCTGTGGGGAAGTTTTTTCAGCAGCAGGAACTGGGAGACTAGTCAGGACTGAGGGACAGATGGATGCAGAAATGTACAGAGACGGTTCATCTTTCAGCAGGATAATGACCCTAAGCACACAGCCAAGATATCAAAGGAGTGGCTTCAGGACAACTCTTTTGAGGGAAAAAATAATTTACTCTATTTTGGAATAAGGCTTTAACATAAAATGTGGAAGAAGTAAAGCGCTGTGAATACTTTCTGGATGCACCATATATGCTAGCTAGCATGCCTAGAAACTTGTTGGGGAGCCAGCATTTTATTATAATATCTCACAGAGTAACCTGGTCAACAGAATCAAATATTTTGCAAAAATCAACAAAAGCTGCAAAGAAGCACTACAGATATTCATGCTTGCGTTTGTGAGTATTCATAAAGCTTGGATGATGGTTGACAGTTGACATCTTGAGCATGAAACCCAAATGCATCAGATGTGCTAAAGGTGCCCTGACACTTGCACGACTATAATCCATGTACTTGCACGCACTTTGTCATGATGAACCCACCCGCTGTGTTGCCAGCAGGACACCGTGCTTTGTTCCACTGGCTGCCACGCGTTATGCTCTGGACGCTCCCTATATAAAATAATTATTTCATAGTGAATTAATCATTTTCTCTTCGAGTTAGCTGTTGAAAACACCTCTAATTGCTTCCAGAATCACAGAGTCTGTTCCAGCTGCAGCTTTTCTCTCTCATGCGCACGCTGAACGAGGTTAAGAAAGCATTTGGAACCATCTAAAAAGGTAATTATTTGTCATGTTTATATTGTAATAGCTTGGTAAAACAGTTGCATGTTCATCCCTTCTTGTGTGCAGCTGTAAAAGTATTTTTATAATGGATTTAACATCTTGTTATAATCGTTCAGACGAGCTGCAGTCTGATGCAGTGTGCTGACACAATCACTCGCACTCACATGCAGTGTTTTTTAATCGTTAGCGTAATGTTCACATGAAGTTCATGTAATTAATGCGTGATGGAGATTTTGAACATTTCTAAATTTTCTTTGCACACTTGCACGAAGCTGCACACAGTTTACAATGGTTTGCAACATGTTTAAGATGAGTTTACTCTCATGCACGACAGATTGCGTGCAAGTGAGAGGATCAAAGTCATGCAAGTGTCAGGGGGCCTTAAGAATGACCTCTGCAAGTACATTTACGGGCACATAGTGCAGTGTAGTTGCTGCAATTCAGGCAATTACCCATACCTTTTCAGATAGGGACAATAAGTGCTTTCTTCCAGTGATGGGCTGACACCTAAAGCCCCTTTCACACTGGGCCCACTTCAAGTTGCGTCGTGCAGTGTGATGATGATGTCACGTGGATGCAACCTAGTGCCGAGATGATGTAGCTCAACACCACAACACCATGATGGACGCAAAGGATGAAGCCAATTGGATGGCAAAAATTAAACATGTTTAATTTATTGCATTAAGCACAGGATGCAGAAAGGAAGTAGTTTCAACGCAAGTCAGGGCAAAGCAACGGTACTCAATGTGACTGGAAGCCACATCCTCACAATACAACGTTGCCCGATGCCAATTTATGATTCCTGCTGTGTTCCATTGTTCCAGAGCTATAAATCACACAGGATTGTTTTTATACTGTGTACACAATGCAGAAAAACTATATGTGCAAAGAGCACAGAAAAAAATGAATTCTCTCACAACTGTGTTTAAATAAAGTCCATAAATGTCCTGATCACAGACTGATTGCCAGAGACAGGACATTATCCACATCCAGTAAAACGTCCGGACATCTCCAGTCCACTCACAGATAATTCGTTCGTGCATGCACAGGTGAACAATTAAAAGAAAAAAAAAAACTGTCTGGCTGCTGCAGTTCCTCACTCTCCCCTCAAACTCTCTCATCACTATGTTAAATAAAGGACAAAAAAGGACATAAGTCCTGCTCACAGACTGATTGCCAGAGACAGGACATGTCCACATCAAGTATAACTCCATACATCTCCACATTTACTCACGGACGGTGTGTTCACGCACGCACCGCTCGAGGTCAAAGGAATTAATAAACTATAACAGAAATCAGAGCACAGACCTGCAGCCCTGCACAAGAACGAATATAAACTAGAAGAGAAATCAGAGTGCACAGTCTGGCTGCAGCCAAACTGCCTGCAGATCCTCCTCTGTGTCCTCACCTCCTCTCTGCCCCCCTGTTGCATGCACCTGACACAGACATTCCTGCATCATCATGACACTGCATGAAGCAAGTCAAAGCAGGCCCAGTATGAAAGGGGCGTTAACTCCCAAATAGAAGCAAAGATTTTTTGTAACGCCAGAGGAACAGTATTTCTACATGAGTGATATAGTTTAACCCTGATACCACAGATCACTGTAGATTCATCCACTCAGTCATTTCCCATCTTTATAATCTCACTGAGATTTGATGGTTAGCAGTTGACCATTGGATCAACTACTATAACCTTGGCTCCAGAGATGATCAACATCTTGGCAATGGGATCTGTCGTTTACACATGCTCAAAGTAGTCAGCCCGACAGCACAGTACCAAGACTGGGATGTGATGAGGTATAGGTTTGGATGAATGTTGTGCTTTGATTACTCTCTAAGCAGGCCAAATGTCACTAGACCACAGGTATCACCTGTTTTCACCTTCCTCTGACAAGTACCAACTTGTCTACCCTCAACTTTGTTATCTCTTTATGCAGCCTAGAATTTGCAGCAAAGCATGCAGTATGACTCCTCTGGATGATATTCAAAGTACCCTCAGAGAATATGAATATGTACATGGCATTATCTTTTCTGTTTTTCGCGACAGTCTAAATGCAACAATTTTCTTCAGTTTATGGAGTGAGGATGGCAGTTCCTTTTAAAATTATGTGTGTGAGGATAACATTATGGCGCAGGAGAAGCAGTTCAGTGTGAACATGTTTATGCAGGTTTCAGAGGATGGATTGGAGTGACAGGTAATGTCAGAATGAGCCTGCACAGAACCTCCTATAAAAATGTTAGTGTTCAATAAAATGGAACATTATGTAGCAGAAATGCAAATGCATTAGTTCACAGCTATGCCAATTCACAATAACCTGGTATTAGTTTCCCTATGCTCTATTCCCTTGTCATCAACTTGAGAGCATATTTTCTTCTTTACTACTACTGGCCATTGCGCTTGAATGGCTGCATGTTTGGGTAGTGCAGCAGTATGACTGTCAGAGTGTGTTTGTGCATTTGTATACATGATCAAGAGAGGACGGATGGAAAAGTAAAGAGGATTTACAGCTTTAAACCTTGTGTTGTATCTTTGCCTCTGATATAACCCAGGTCTCCTCTTGCGTCTCTTTTTTCCCATCTACTGTAATTCCTTGCAGTCCCAGTTGTGTCTTCTCCAATGTATCCCAGAAGAAGGCACGAGATATAAGTTTAAACCTGTAAATCACAGGGCTACAATCACAGTGTTAAAATAGTGATTTTGTGCAGTCCCCCCAAAATACTGTTCATTTATTATTCGCCCGGCAAATATCGGTCATTTTGGGTGACTGGGCATGGATGGAGGGCCTCTGAAAATGCATACCGCCCTCCAAAAACATGTTATTGTATTATTACCAAACTCAGTTTATTGAGGCCATACCCTACTATTGATCTGCTGTGCCCCTATAAAACCTCACGTTCATGATTTAACAACAACCTAATTTATGTGACAGTGGATTAATTTAAATGGATAAAACCAGGAATCAACCCTGTGTGATTTTCACTGTATTATCAATCTAAATCAATCCACTTCAGCGAGTGCTAGGATGTGGTTGATGGTTGACTACATCTGTGTGAAGCCAGACTGTTCCGATCACTGAACACCAAGTAACAGGAACTGTATCCTGTTAGGTATAATCCTTACAGTTGCAAGCACCTTTTCTTTTCACCTTTTTTTTTCATAGAGAGGAGTGTAAAGCCTGATTTATGCTTCACTGCAGCTCAGTAGTGATTCCTCGGCATGGCTGCGTACCCTCTCCAAGTCATTCTCCATAGCCTGATATGCACCTCCCAAAAATTTAAACTACATCCTAAGGGGTGTGATTGGTAACTTTTCAGGTTTCACTCCTTCCTCTCCCATTAGATTTGAAAGTTTCACACGCCGGTTACATTTCGATCATGGATCAAGTAGAAGAACCTTTTAAAAAAAACAAACTATAAAGACGCTCAAATGTTGGGTTGGAGATTGATGATTGTATAAAGAAGTGGAGCTTGTTGAGGGACAAACTGGTACAGAAAAATGGAGAAACAAACCCAACAGGAACAGTGGCGCTACAGGCAAAAAGAAAGTCCCTGCCTTGTTTTTCACATACACACCCTACTATTCTGGTGGTAAAATGCATTACTACACCCACCAACGTGACGGAGAACTTTGAAGGGGTCAGGCCATGTCGGAGTCATTGCGCCGCCCACGGAGTTACAGAGTTGTAGAAGCATAAATCAGGCTTAACACTCCTGTAATTGTTGCAATCCAGATACTCACCCTTTCCTTTCCAGAGAAGGACAAGTCCTTTCTTCCACTCTGTAGGGATGATATCTGTCCACTAGACTGAAACAAAGACTATTTTCAATGCCAGGAGAACAGCATCTTCACCAGGCTGGAGGATCATAGCTCAAATATCACATTTCCCTTGAGCTTTCCCCATCTTCAACTGCTTCAATGCCTTTGCAATCTCACTCAACTTTGGTAATTCACAATTGACTGGAGGATCGGCCACCAGAAACCTGGTACTTCACATATATGTGACAGTTTATTTGCCAAATGTTATTTAGATTTCTGTAAACTAAGCTTTCATCACAACCCACATTTATCTTTCAAAAAGAAAGTGATCCCTATAGCTAATTACATACAACAGCAATAACAATATAATAACAATAATAATTGTTATTCTCATTAATGATTGTTCACTCTGATTGGCTGGAGGTGTATCCAACACCAGCTAATGAATTACCGTAATTTCCAGACTATTAGCCGCTACTTTTTTCATACGCTTTGAACACTGCAGCTTTTATAATGATGCGGCTAACTTATGGATTTTTACAGGCTTTTTCATACGTCCAAATATGTTAATTGATGCTGTCAATTGATTTCCTGAAAGCTGCGCTCCTCATGTGGTGTAAACTCACGCACACTGTAAATATAAGGTCTTACCTGTTCGTTTTAGTTAAGAAAAGTCCCTCTCTGGCATTTTGCGCCAGAGTAGCACTGTCAGAACAGTTAGTGGAGCGGAGCCTTCTCCCCCCCACCCTTCCAAACCAGTTCTCTGTCTTGGCGCAACAAATCGAAAAAGTCACAGAGCCTCATTGACGTCTCATTTACCACAGCCTCCATCTGATCCTGGCTGTACATGATGAAATCTCAAGAAAAAGTTAAAATTACTCAGTTGTCCGTGTGGAGCAGAAACACCGTGCGCATGTGCTGTATGATGTGCGGGTCAATATTTCTGTGTAACACTTCAGGGAAAAAAAGCGTTTATGGTACATATTTAATTAAAAGTAAAAAAATCTTTCTGTCTAAACGTTCTGTGTAAATATCTCATGTTACAATGTGCAGACCCGCAGCTGATAGACAAGTGTGGCCTATTTATGTACAATTTATTTTTTCTTTTTAAAACTGGTGGGTGTGGCTAATATTCAGGTACGCTCTATAGTCCAGAAATTACGGTATACATTTTCTTTTAAGGACAGGGTCGTCATGACTTCAGGTGGAGGCAATACAGTATTTAACAGTGAGACCTACTACATAAAAAAATAAGTGATTTATTTTTTAAATGTTCCTAACAGTTTAGTAATTCTTCACATATGTTCCTCTTGCAGAGTTATCACATCTTTGTTAATGTTTTTGTGTAAAACTGTTGCCAGGTCCACTTATTGTAAGAGACATTTGGGCTATATAATTTTTTTTTTTTTATGTAAATATTGGGAATTGTGTCTTGCTGTATTTTGAGCTTGTTTCCAAAATGCAGTTGCTGTTTTTGGGCTTCTAAAGAGTCAAGTCACTTCCTTTCGACTTGCTTTCACAGGCACAGTCACTTTTTTCTCTCGGGAAATCTGGGAAATATTGTCCTGTAAGACTGTGACTGATAGAAATGTGACAACAGCAGCAGCAAAATAAATAAATAAATAAATAAATAAAAATAATAATAAATAAATAAATAAATAAATAAATATAAATAAAAATTCACTCAAGCCTCAATACCAAATATTTGCAATTGCATCTTCAATAAATTATGCACACAGATTTAAAATTATAAATGGTATTAAATTTGCAGTTTCGACGGCTGCTGCAGGAGCCTGAACTGTTGAAAGCAATCCGTGCTTCAGATGGAAGAAACCCCTGTTATATACTGAGGCTCGTATGCTCAGTAATGAGAAAATAAAGACTGAACAAATAAGGACTTAGTGATAATGAAGGGAAGGTCATCTCCAAAAATACATTTCAGCCACTTGACATATATTTTTATGTTGTGGGAGGTCAAGAAGATTCTCTTTAGCTGATGATTACCTGAATTTTGCACACTTTTAATTTCCCATTTCTCTCATCATCTTGTGCAGGACCTAATGTATGCAGGAAACTACTGCACCTATTTAAGATTTGGCATCAATGTGCATGTTCAGGCTTCCAGCATAATTTCATGATCATTATAATTAGATAGCATAACATATCTTTACTTTTTGGGGGGTGAAATTTAACCCTCTGGTGTCTTGGGGTATTTTCTGTATTTTTTGATACCTTCAGTAATTCTCCTTTTAAAGTACTTGTTTTTAGTATAATCTCCATGTGTTGCATATCAAAATGTTCAGAGGACTCTCATCTTTCAGAATATCTGGCACATATTTGCACAGAATACTGCATCTAAAAATATTTTTACCCTAAATCTGAAAAAAATAAAATGCATATTTAAAAAAAATCTTCAACTTTTTATTGAAAATACACCTTTATTCACATAGATGAACTGTTTTGGTCCTAGGAATGGGATCACCAAGTCTTTGGCTCACAAGGTAGTATAATATTTTAAGGAAATTGTATATCAATGTAAATAACTCTCACTCTCATCTTCAACCGCTTATCTGGGATCAGGTCACTGGGACAACCACTCTAGCAGGGGTCCTCAAACTTCCCTTTCCCGGGCCACATTAACCACCTCTTACTGGGGGATCCTGGGGTGTTCCCAGGCCAGTGTGGAGATATAATCTCTCCACCTAGTAATGGGTCTTCCCTGGGGTCTCCTCCCAGATGGACGTGCCTGGAACACCTCCCTACAGAGGCACCCAGGGGGCATCCTTACCAGATGCCTGAACCACCTCAGCTCACTCCTCTCAACGTGACAGAGCAGCAGCTCTACTCCGAACTCCTCACGGATGACCGAGCTTCTCACCTTATCTCTAAGGGAGACACAAGCCACCTTCTGAGGAAACCAATATCGGCCACTTATACCCGCAATCTAGTTCTTTTGGTCATGACCCAACCTTCATGACCATAGGTGAGAGTAGGAATGAAGACTGACCAGTAGATCAAGAGCTTCACCTTTTGGTTCAGCTCCTTTTTTGTTACAACAGTCCAGTAGAGGGAATGCAATACCGCCCCTGCTGCACCAATTCTCCGGCTCCTACTGGAGTAAGCAATCCATCAGTTTTCTGCTGGGAACCATGGTCTTTAGAGGTGCTGATCCTCATCCCAGCTGCTTCACACTAGGCTGTGAACTGATCCAGTGAGTGTTGGAGGTCACAGGCTGATGAAGCCAACAGGACCAACAGGACCCTCTCACTCCATACTCCTGCAGCACCTCCCACAGTATGTCCTGGGGTACCCGATCATACACCTTCTCCAAGTCCACAAAACACATGTAGACTGCAGGATCCATGTGAGAGTGAAGAGCTGGTCAGTTGTTTCATGGCTAGGACAGAACCTGCATTGTTCCTCTTCAATCCGCGGTTCAACTACTGGCTGAATCCTCCTTTTCAGCACCTGGAGTAGAATTTACCAGGGAGCCTGAGTAGTGTGATGCCCCTGTAATTGACACACTTTATCGACTTTATCTGGGTCTTTTAGTGAAGCTTAGGGCTAGTGGCCAGCGATCACCTTAGTATTTCTTTTGTTTTTCTTGTTGCTTAATGCTGACAGATTATACTGTATTTGTTGTCTTTCTGCCACCTGATTCTGTTTTTTCTCTCTGTTTGAGGTGCGGCTCCATCCAGCGATAGGAGTGGGTGTCTTCTTCTGCAAGCCTCCCGTCCTGTGCACCAGCATGGACTCCCAGAATTTCCTGTATATTTTATATTGTATATATTCGTAAATATATCTGTATATTTGTTTTGTCAATTGTGTCGGTAGCATGGGCCAAGCAGAGGGTCATCCCTTTGAGTCTGGTCTGCTTGAGGTTTCTTCCTCAAATCATCAGAGGGAGTTTTTCCTTACCACTGTTGCCTGTGTGCTTGCTCTAGGGGTTGGTAAGGTTAGACCTTATACTTGTGTGCTATACGAGGTCTATTAGAAAAGTATCTGACCTTATTATTTTTTTCAAAAACCATATGGATTTGAATCACGTGTGATTGCATCAGACAAGCTTGAACCCTCTTGCGCATGCGTGAGTTTTTCCACGCCTGTTGGTTGTGTCATTCGCCTGTGAGCAGGCTTTGAGTGAGGAGTGGTCCAGCCCCCTCGTCGTTGTTTCATTGCCAGGAAATGGCGGAATGATTTGGGCTTTTTTTCCATCAGAATTTTTTCAGAAACTGTTAGAGACTGGCAGCTGGAAACCATTAGAAAAATTTATCTGGCTTTCAGTGAAAATGTTACGGGCTTGGTAGAGAATAAGGAGTGTTACTGTCGCTTTAAGGACGGCCCCCAGCGGCTGTGGGGTGCGCCGCTGGGGGCCGGCTGGACCACTCCTCACTCAAAGCCTGCTCACAGGTGAATGACACAACCGACAGGCGTGGAAAAACTCACGCATGCGCACGAGGGTTCAAGCTTGTCTGACGCAATCACACGTGATTCAAATCCATATGGTTTTTGAAAAAAATAATACGGTCGGATACTTTTCTAATAGACCTCGTATAAATGAAATAAATTGGAATTATGCTATTACAGGCAGCACAGTGTTTCCCAGTCCTGGTCCTCAGGACCTAAAGTACTTCCATTTGTAGTATTTCCTAAGTACTTCCTAAAGTAGTTCCATTTATCCCTGAACTAGTCAGAACAGATCAGATCAGTCAGCTGTTGATTAGCTAAACACACCTGACTGAGCTGATCTGCACGCATCACCAAAATAATCTCTTCAGTGTGCTTAAATGGAAAGTGGTGTGCTGGTTCTGCACCTGTTTCACCACAAGAAAGAGGGTGTTTAAAGACACCCTTGCCTATTTGACACTTTGTGCTGCAGAGCACATTTTCCCCCTAAAATCCAATTTAGTAAATGTTGCTGTGATTTCTATTTCAGAGTATGAACAAACCTACCATATCCAACATCTACACAGACCAGTGTGTCAGGACAAGTCCAAAAATAATGTCACACCTCTCCCACCCCCTCTTTGTACTTTTGCTATCTGGCAGGTACCTCCAGAGCATCTGTACACAATCTGCAAGATTCATGAACAGCTTGTTCCACACAAACCATCAGGACACTGACCTCACTTTGGAACAGAACAACAAGAGATGGCACAAAAATGTGCATTTTATATGTTTACACACTGGATAATTCTTTGCACAAAAAGCACCACCACTCCCCTTTAAAATCTGTTTTTACCCAAGGCCAAAATATGGCCATCGGGTATTGCAAAGGCGTTTCGTCCATCCATCCGTCTGTCTGTCTGTCTGTGGTCAGTATAAGTCCAATCTTATTACTGCCAGAGTGTTGAAATTCACAGGGAACATTCTTGGGACAGACCTTGGATAAGTTAAAAGATGGCAAACCTTGATGTATTTTAAGATTTTGAGTGACACGGGTGACAGCCAATCAGAGTAGAGCTGCACCATGATGTCAGCTGCTGGTCTCTTTGATGCCGCTTTGTTTTGTGTGTTTATATGCATGATTCTCATATAGTTTTATGTAAAAGGTAATGAGAAATAAACACTTCTAAAACTGAAAATGCTGTTTTTGGAACCTATTAACACCTCTGAACGTATTTATAAGACCTTTTACGGCACCCTGCTCAGAGTGCCGCTCTCACTGGACTGACGTCTCTGCTATTTTAGCATTGTGGGACAGCTCGCGCCTACAGATTGAGCTCATCGGACTACTCTCACCACCCTGCTCAGTGTGCCGCTCTCATTGGAGTGACAACACACAGAATGTGTCTCTTTGTCCCAGATAGATCTTGTTTAGTACAGCTTCTTGTTCTGACTTTAACACGAAGTTAATTGATGCTTTTCAGGTTTCAAATCCCACAAAACCTCGGAGATTTCGCCGCACTGCGAGATCTCAGTAACATTGAGACGCTCTGATCACGCTGCACTTTAACCGCTGCACACGGACAACACCATTAACATCGCAACATAAAACTGTTTTTATATGGTGCCTAAAACTCTTGTGAATATATTCTCTGGGTTTATAGACGTTGTTATTGCATTTATTTTATGTAAACATGCGAGAATCACAGGCTGTCTCTCCATTATTTTCAATGGGAGCTGCTGTGAGCTACGCTCGCTTCCTGATCATGTCGTTCTGGGGGAAAGTGAGGTTTGCTTTTTAATGTCTTGATTATTGTTCCTTACAACACTGTTTGTCCTCTTTGTTCCAGACTAATATATTAAAATATGTCTGAAATTCGGTTTGCGTTTATTAAATTCCACGCAGATTAAATGTAACAGACACAGATTATTTGTTATAATTGTTTTAGCAAATTTTCAGGGTATCATGCAGCAGTCTCTTATTAACGTGACGAAAAGCATAAAAAATTACATTTTTGTAGTATAATATTCATTTACAATTGTTATCATGTGGATTCTCTATGTTGTTTTGACTGCAGCGACTCTCTGGTGCGCAAGGGATTATGGGATACATGAAAACCCCAAATACCCAAGTCTTTCATTGCCAACTGTAAATGATAATCAAAACATTCCAATCATATCGTTCTGAACTCTTCCACATCAAACTTCACTGTGTCAATGTTTACAATGTGCTTGACCAATAACAGGTGAAGTTGCTCATAAACTTTAAGTTTCTTAAATATTTATTACAGCCACTCTTAAAACTTCAGTTCTGTTTATAATTCTATTACTGGTAAATTTTAGAATTGATTTAGATGAGATATACTCATTATTTCACAGGAATATATCACAATTATCTGGGAACTACTTTTTGCACAGGAATTCATCAAGCACATCAGCCGCGGGCGCGCACTAACACAGAATCCCCAGAAACTGTGGAAGGTTGTTCGGCTAAATGAAAGCATCCACTTTTAGCTTGCCATAAGCTAAGCTAGTGGCGCTCGTGAGAGTGTGCTTTTACAGGCATTAGCATGGTGACATCACTTCCTGCTTTAGCTGCTTGATAACCACTTTATTTCTGGCATATATTATGTAAAAGCCAGCAAGAAATAAACACTGAAAACAGTGTTCTTGTAACCTGATGACACCTTTTATGTCATTTACAAGACATTTTGTGGACGTTAGCTTGTATGCTAACTTTTGCTAACTCAAACCTAACTTGCAATGGAGTAAAATTTGTCTCATTATTAATACGTGCAAATGCACAGATGTGATCGACAAATATTCCTTCATTTGCACAACATGAACAAATGATGATTTGATTTAAACATGTAAAAATTGTACATAAGACAATAGAATCTTAATAATTCATTAAACACCTGGAAATGCTAAAGAACACAATGCTCATACGGCCGAGGGTGTTTTAGCATTGCGATATTTTTAAATCTGTGTAAGAAATAGTCACTTTTACACAAAGTGTGAGTATGTTTGTTGTTTGAAAATATGATGACATTTTTGTCTGACTGCGGAGAATGGCATTTTGCTTCAGAATGAGATGTATAAAAAGAAGTGACAATAAACCTGATGCTGATTCTGAACCTATATGGCTGTATAGATGAGAGGGCTTTTTATGTCTGCCAGGGATGCAACAAAATCATTGCCATTTATTTATTTGTCTGTCTATCTGTCTATTAGCAGGATAACGTGAAAACTAAATAATTTACATAATTTTCACCACACATAGATATTAGGACATGGAAGACCATTAAATTCTAGAGGTAATCCGGATTGTGGATCAAGATTTCACTTTACATAGATTTTGAAGGATTACGTCAAAACTACTTCACAGATTCTCACCATATTTGCAGCGGGGATGGAAGGCTCCACTGAATTTGGAGTTGATCCAGATATGGATTGGCGGACGTCAGAAATCTTGGTGTTCTGCCTTTCAGGCATCTTAGTTCAGTTTGTTAAAGGGAGTTTATTTTGACAGGCATGCTTTTATTTTGACACTACAAACTGCAATAGAGCAGGAAGGGCTGGGTACGTGCGTCTTGTGATATCTACGCACGCTGTTGCAGACAGATGAGAGCTTACAGCCTAAAACATGAAAAGGGCTAAACCTTTGGGTATTTCTTGGAGAAGCAACGCCTGTAAGTGTTATCTGTTTTTTACTGTAGAATTTGTGCCAAAAAAAAGAAAAAAAAAGGTTTGTGAAGCTAGCTAGAGTCAATGGGAAATATTACCCACGTTGTTTAAGCTAAATATTTCTATCACTAGTCGGAGCTGTTTCACTGCTCATTCTTGGAGACTCTTGTTGAGTGATAATTCATTCATTTGCTGTTTACCTGTTGATATATGCAGTCATTTGTGGGTGATTTGTTATTATTTTATAGTGATTTTATATTAGCAACAACAAGCTCTAAGTTACTGTTTATATTTATTATGAAGTTATATATTAATGAAAAGAGATAGCTAATTGCAGATTTTCTCTTTATTCCTTTTCAGTTTCACTCTGTATTCAAAACGATGAGGAGACTGTGTAATAAATTTGCAAACTACAACAAGGACACGTCCTTCATCATTGAGTCAGAGTTTAGCTCACTGTCTAGTCGAAGCTTCCACGCCTCGGCGAGGACAGTACAGTGAAAAGGCGCAATTAACCAGAGTTCTACACCAAAGGTATCAAGCAGAAAGGATACAAAATGGAACCAGCACAGTCGGACAGAGCATCAGTACGTTCAAGAACCACAAAACTTTCCTCTACGTCTGCTGCAATGGTACAAGCACGAGCCAATGCAGAAGCAGCAAAGGCACGGGCTGCATACGCAGAAAAGGAAGCAAAGATAAAGTGGAAAAGGCTGCAAGAGAAGCAGAGCTACAGTTAGAAAAATCAAGGCTGGAAGCTGAACTGAGTGCATTGGCATTTCAAAGAGAAGCAGCTGCTGCCATTGCACAAGCTGAAGCATGGGAGGCAGTGGAAGAATTAGACTCAGTAAAGTCAGAATCACCCGCTCGTGAAATCCTCCAAAAGGACATTGCTACACGGACTCAAGAATATGTCCAAAGACAAGTAGAACTTAAATCACGACAAAGTCAGGAAGCTGTGCATCCCACAGTACCCGATCCAGTATTGCCAGAAAAGAGCTTTGTCGCATGGGATGTCCTGTCACAGAAGGACTTAAAAGGACAGGACAAAGATGGCAATGAGTGTAACAAACCGCAAACCAA
Organism: Thalassophryne amazonica; assembly: GCF_902500255.1. NCBI lineage: Eukaryota > Metazoa > Chordata > Actinopteri > Batrachoidiformes > Batrachoididae > Thalassophryne > Thalassophryne amazonica. The sequence goes on from NC_047111.1 coordinate 79,498,745, forward strand.
AATGTTTGATGACAGCCAAGACAATTATGGAAACAATGATCAAACAAGCATTCGTTATGGACAAAACAGACGCCAACCAAAGCCCAAGTCAACTCTCTACCACTATAGCCCTTCACCAAATCCGACAGCGGTATCATACATTCCCAGAGACTTTACAACTCCCATCAGTGTAACGCCCGAAACCTGAACACCTAGCACGATACCTGGCTCGCCGTGACCTAGTGAGTACAAGCCTCTACCAATTCGACGACAAGCCACAGAGTTATCGCGCATGGCAGTCGTCATTCAGCGGTGCCACTTCAGATTTAGGACTCACAGCTAACGAAATTCTGGATTTACTGGTTAAATGGCTTGGGACGGAGTCCGGAAAACATGTCAAAAGAATCCGCTCTGTATATCCCGAAAATCCAAACATAGCTCTCCAAAAGGCCTGGGCCCATCTCCAAGAATGCTACGCTGCACCAGAAGTGATAGAGAAGTCTCTATTTAAAAGACTTGATGAATTCCCTAAAATATCTACCAAAGATTATGCGAAGCTAAGAGACCTAGGCGATCTCCTCATCGAGCTACAATGTGCTAAGGAAGAGGGTTACCTGGTGGCGCTAACATACCTAGACACTGCCAGGGGCATAGGACCTATCATAGAAAAACTTCCTTACGGGCTGCAGGAGAAATGGGTCTCAGTCGGCTCAAAGTACAAAGAGGAAAACAATGGGCTATTTCCCCCGTTTGATTACTTTGCCAGTTTCATCTGTCATGAGGCAAGTAGGAGAAATGATCCAAGTTTTATTTTTTCACGTACAAACGAGAGATCAAATCAAGCTCCCTCTAGGAGTTATGGCAGTAAAATATCTGTTCATAAAACTGACATATCTACAGGGCAAAGACAGCCAGCAAACCTGCCTACAAAGAAAACTGATGGACTAGAGAAAAACTGTCCCATCCACAACAAACTACATCCAATAAAGAAATGCAGAGCATTCAGAGCAAAAAATATTGAAGAAAGAAAAACTATTCTCAAACAGAATGGTATCTGTTTCAAGTGCTGCACCTCGACTAGTCACTTAGCGAAGGATTGTAAGGCGCCCGTGAAGTGTACGGAGTGCGACAGCAATCGTCATGACACTGCCATGCATCTAGGTCCGCTACCTCAAGTCTCCCCTCGATCCTTACCCGCAGCAAGCGATGGCGGGGAGGAAGAAAGCACTGTCGACAGTACAGCAGTGAGCTCACAATGTACTCAGGTGTGTGGCACCGGACAAACGGGTAGATCCTGCTCTAAGATCTGTCTGGTTCGAGTGTATTACCATGGTCAGCGTGAAAAAGCAGCCAACATGTATGCTATTCTAGATGACCAAAGTAATCGTTCACTAGTCCGCTCAGACTTCTTCGAACTGTTTGATATAAAGAGCAATCTGTTCCCCTACAGACTTAAAACTTGTGCTGGGCCAACTGAGACAGCAGGTCGCAAAGCAGAAGGTTTCCAGATAGAATCTCATGATGGAAAAACAGTACTCTCACTCCCGCCATTAATCGAGTGTAATCAATCAATCAACTTTTTTTTTTATATAGCGCCAAATCACAACAAACAGTTGCCCCAAGGCGCTTTATATTGTAAGGCAAGGCCATACAATAATTATGAAAAACCCCAACGGTCAAAATGACCCCCTGTGAGCAAGCACTTGGCAACAGTGGGAAGGAAAAACTCCCTCTTAACAGGAAGAAACCTCCAGCAGAACCAGGCTCAGGGAGGGGCAGTCTTCTGCTGAGACTGGTTGGGGCTGAGGGAAAGAACCAGGAAAAAGACATGCTGTGGAGGGGGGCAGAGATCGATCACTAATGATTAAATGCGGAGTGATGCATACAGAGCAAAAAGAGAAAGAAACAGTGCATCATGGGAACCCCCCCACAGTCTACGTCTAAAGCAGCATAACCAAGGGATAGTCCAGGGTCACCCGATCCAGCCCTAACTATAAGCCTTAGTGAAAAGGAAAGTTTTAAGCCTAATCTTAAAAGTAGAGAGGGTATCTGTCTCCCTGATCTGAATTGGGAGCTGGTTCCACAGGAGAGGAGCCTGAAAGCTGAAGGCTCTGCCTCCCATTCTACTCTTACAAACCCTAGGAACTACAAGTAAGCCTGCAGTCTGAGAGCGAAGCGCTCTATTAGGGTGATATGGTACTACGAGGTCCCTAAGATAAGATGGGACCTGATTATTCAAAACCTTATAAGTAAGAAGAAGAATTTTAAATTCTATTCTAGAATTAACAGGAAGCCAATGAAGAGAGGCCAACACGGGTGAGATATGCTCTCTCCTGCTAGTCCCCGTCAGTACTCTAGCTGCAGCATTTTGAATTAACTGAAGGCTTTTTAGGGAACTTTTAGGACAACCTGATCATAAAGAATTACAATAGTCCAGCCTAGAGGAAATAAATGCATGAATTAGTTTTTCAGCATCACTCTGAGACAAGACCTTTCTGATTTTAGAGATATTGCGTAAATGCAAAAAGGCAGTCCTACATATTTGTTTAATATGCGCTTTGAATGACATATCCTGATCAAAAATGACTCCAAGATTTCTCACAGTATTACTAGAGGTCAGGGAAATGCCATCCAGAGTAAAGATCTGGTTAGACACCATGCTTCTAAGATTTGTGGGGCCAAGTACAATAACTTCAGTTTTATCTGAGTTTAAAAGCAGGAAATTAGAGGTCATCCATGTCTTTATGTCTGTAAGACAATCCTGCAGTTTAGCTAATTGGTGTGTGTCCTCTGGCTTCATGGATAGATAAAGCTGGGTATCATCTGCGTAACAATGAAAATTTAAGCAATACCGTCTAATAATACTGCCTAAGGGAAGCATGTATAAAGTGAATAAAATTGGTCCCAGCACAGAACCTTGTGGAACTCCATAATTAACTTTAGTCTGTGAAGAAGATTCCCCATTTACATGAACAAACTGTAATCGATTAGACAAATATGATTCAAACCACCGCAGCGCAGTGCCTTTAATACCTATGACATGCTCCAATCTCTGTAATAAAATTTTATGGTCAACAGTATCAAAAGCAGCACTGAGGTCCAACAGAACAAGCACAGAGATAAGTCCACTGTCCGAAGCCATAAGAAGATCATTTGTAACCTTCACTAATGCTGTTTCTGTACTATGATGAATTCTAAAACCTGACTGAACCTCTTCAAATAGACCATTCCTCTGCAGGTGATCAGTTAGCTGTTTTACAACTACCCTCTCAAGAATCTTTGAGAGAAAAGGAAGGTTGGAGATTGGCCTATAATTAGCTAAAATAGCTGGGTCAAGTGATGGCTTTTTAAGTAATGGTTTAATTACTGCCACCTTAAAAGCCTGTGGTACATAGCCAACTAACAAAGATAAGTTGATCATATTTAAGATTGAAGCATTAAATAATGGTAGGACTTCCTTAAGCAGCCTGGCAGGAATGGGGTCTAATAAACATGTTGATGGTTTGGATGAAGTAACTAATGAAAATAACTCAGACAGAACAATCGGAGAGAAAGAGTCTAACCAAATACCGGCATCACTGAAAGCAGCCAAAGATAACGATACATCTTTGGGATGGTTATGAGTAATTTTTTCTCTAATAGTCAAAATTTTGTTAGCAAAGAAAGTCATGAAGTCATTACTAGTTAAAGTTAATGGAATACTCAGCTCAATAGAGCTCTGACTCTTTGTCAGCCTGGCTACAGTGCTGAAAAGAAACCTGAGGTTGTTCTTATTTTCTTCAATTAGTGATGAGTAGAAACATGTCCTAGCTTTACGGAGGGCTTTTTTATAGAGCAACAAACTCTTTTTCCAGGCTAAGTGAAGATCTTCTAAATTAGTGAGACGCCATTTCCTCTCCAACTTACGGGTTATCTGCTTTAAGCTACGAGTTTGTGAGTTATACCACGGAGTCAGACACTTCTGATTTAAAGCTCTCTTTTTCAGAGGAGCTACAGCATCCAAAGTTGTCTTCAATGAGGATGTAAAACTATTGACGAGATTCTCTAACTCTCTTACAGAGTTTAGGTAGCTACTGTCGTGGCTCGTCTTTTTGGTCTTCTCAGGATGTCATCTTTTAGATAACACAAACTAATTGCAAGTGATATGCTAGAAAGAGGACACAACACTTTAGAATAATTCAGCCTTAAGCAAGATAAAATGCACAGAGTTTTTAAGTTTATTTAAGCCTTCGACACAAAGCTTAGACAAACTGAGTCCTCTAGAGAGACTGAATATGACAACCGCGCTCGTCTATTTATTGGAGACCCGCGGGCATCGCTCCTCCTTCGACTTTTTTATTTATTTCATTCCCAAGACATGGTTTTCTATTGGAAGCGTCCTCTAGTGAACCCTAAGCAGGTGTTAGGCCATTATTTCAATGTGACAAACGCTCCCATTAAAACATGAAGGATTTACAACTGATTTTTTTAAAAGACCTTCAGCCACAGGTGCAGCTGGCCTGAGGCCCCCTCCGCACGTGGCCTCAGCCACACGTGCAGCTGGCCTGAGGCCCCCGCACGTGGCCTGCGGGAAAGCACCTAAAAGGCCTTGGAAAGCCCCTGGCAGACTAAATGACTAATAGAGCCCTTTTTTTGGGTTGAACACCTGCTAGTTCAACCAGAGGACATACAGTTCGGATCAGGACACTTGATAGTTCATCACAGTTCAAATATGGACCTAAAAATTCTTCTACAGTCCCTCCTCTGGGACTCGAAAGAGTCCCATTACATCAACTATACTCTTGGGTTGTTTACTGACAAGACATCCTCATTTGTGCATTGCAATAAAAAAGAAAAACACATCACTCGAGTTACTGATAACTCTGGTGCGGATATGAATATCAGTGATACTTCACACGGTAAATATATTGCAGTGCAGGTGAACCTACATACTAAGGCACAAGGTGAGCAATTAGCTGGATTATATCAACACAAGGTGACATTCAAACATTGAGTTTTGGTGTAATTCAAGGCACTTAAAATGGCCACATAAAACAAGTTACATCAACCTCTTAATCATGGCAAAGTAAAGGCTTCACATTGACATCAGTGCAACCAATCATCTTCTGGCATCTATTGACTCACTCAACCAGAGGCTCCAACCCATTATACTTGGTTCTACATATTATTTTGTTAAAGCGTCACACATTTATTATTTAAATGCATCAAATAACCCCTACGTTACCACCATTTAGTCAACCAATCAAGAAACTATTCTAAGGTTAGCGCAGCTATGTCTAGTTAAATGATAAACACAATAAATGGTTTCCCTTCATGTCCGTCCTTAAGTCATTTGCCTTAGTCAATCATATAATGGTTTTCATTATAGGCCATTTCTCAACATTCTCCACTTTGTTTTTCTTCTTTTTCAGCTTGTTTTCTAATGCCTGTTTTGGCCAGACACCAAATTTAGGCAATGCATGTCTCTTGAGGCATGCTATAATTTAAGAAAAAAGGGGTCCCTATGGTGCATCTTTACTACTAAATCTACAAACACGCCGTGTAAGGGTCCCCTTTTTATAACTTTGCAATGTGATATCTATGTGTATGCATTTAGCTTTATCTGTGTTACGCAGATGATGGTAAGGACAGATATTTACCCAACTTTCGTTACTAACATATATCCTTCTTTGTTTTTAGTTACACTCAGATTTCTGAAACCAGTCCGCAATTCAAACTCAAGAACCAAGATCATAGTCCGTGTTCAGTGCCATTACGTCAGTCCGCGCTCCTCAGCATTTACTCAGCATCTGAAGTTTTGGGAGAAGTTGGGGAACATGGGGAGGTTGGCCTTTCAGGGGTAGTGGGGGAAGGATCAGGAATTCTGGCTTTCAGACAGTCGTGCAGTTCTCTGATGGATCTTTCCAGCTCCTTGTGCTGCTTGGCCAGGTTGTACAGGGCCCCCAGAGAATTCTTGCCCACATTCAGGGTGGTGGTGGCCAGCCCTAGCTGTTCCCTTTCCATATGCTCCATCATGCAGGCTAGCATGTCCATACTAGACTGAAGACCACACAGTTGAGTATGGAGGCCCTGCTGAGCACAAGAGATGTTGGCATTGTCACGGTGTATCCTGAACAGGTATGCAGCTGTCTGACTTAGTTGTGGCATGATTTCCTCAAATAGCTCATGGGGAATGTGATTTGTGAGGGGCAGGAGCTGCTCCAAGGTTTTTGGAACAGACTCTTGTGGAAGACGAAGCTCTCGAACCAAGATTGCCATGTCCTGTGGGGTGACCATGACCAGATTAAGGTTGTGCAGTCCAGGAGACAGGAAGTACAAGGGGGAAGGCATTTCGTGTGTGGGGGGAGTATTGTTGATGTCGCACAGGCAAGTGGTTGGGACACTCTGGGCATTTAGTAGCCTGTACAAAGCTCCCCTCTGTCCTGGTGGGTGAGTTTGGCTAAGGTCTACCCCTGCTGATCCTCCTCCAGAGGTACTGGGCTGATCAGAATATCTCTCCTGCCTTGGGGGTGGAAAGCTGGGGACAGGTCCTAGCAGTGAATTGGGTCTAGGATGCACTCGGGCGGTTGCTGCATATGGCCGACCTTGGCTGCCTCCCCTGGATGGTATCGTTGCCCCTGGCACATGTGACTGTCTCCATGGCATCTGCGGAAGGGGTGTGTTCCTGAGTCCAAAGGGTCCTTCAGGTGATGGTGGAGTCCTCGGGCCGACTCTTGCTGCAGGCAGATTCTGTGAAGCCGTCATCGCCAGGTGCTGGAACGATGAAGATCCTTCTGTTGCCAACTGGTTTAGCTGCTGGATGGAAGGCGGCTGTGGCGACCAATCATGTCTCGACCATCCCTCCTGCATATCCTCTTCTCCAAACAGTTCTGAGAGTCCAATCAGACTTGATAGAGGCAGATCAGGCATAGGTCCCTGATCAGGGGAGTCTGGTCTCTCAGCCATACTCCTGTGTCCTAGTAATATACATATACGTTCATTATTACAGCTCCATGTCATTCTTTCAGATATTGTCTATCCTATCCCTCATTTTTGTGGGTGCATGTGTGTGAATGTAAATGTGCGTGCATGTCTTCTTCCTCGTCTGCAATATCACCAAGCACGGTCCATCCCAGTCCTCCCTATCTGGGGTGTACGCCACAATATTAGGGAGCTGGGGGCTGTCGGGGAGGATAAATGGTATTTCATCCATTTCCATATATTCTGGTTCTCTGTCTGTTTCGTTTGTGCTTTCTTCTAGGGCTCGGATGGCTAGCAGTGGGAGCTGTCCTACTGTGGATGAAATCAATTTATTGACCAGAAATTTTATCAAGGGAATACCACAACATATTACCAGCAAGACCGCCACCCCTGTTAGTGCCAAGATTACACCTATCTGGTACAACCAGTCTTTCCATGATATCCACCCTCTCCTTAGAGTCCCAAACAGTGAAAACAGTGGGCCAATATTCATTCCATTCCCTACAATGTATCCAGAATCGTCAGTTTCATTTCTCCCTCCTATGGAGTTACTTAACAGTTCCTGTTGCATCTCCTCAAGTGTGATTAAGAGCTCTGTCAAATTTCCGTCTTCCCCTGTATGCATGGGAATAGCTGTGCAACATTCGGTGGCTTTGATCATAATACAAACTCCTTGTTCATCAGCCATCATCATCTCAATAGCTAATCTATTTTGCATTGTCATTAGCGAGGGTGGCGTGCAGTTGTTCGGTTAAGGCTCCTACAGCTGCCAATGTCCAGTTCAGGTATCTTTGCTGATTATACCACAAGTAATTAATCCACTGCACCTCCTGGAACCTAGAACGGATTTTTGGAGTAACCCCGAACAGAGCCAATGCCCATCCCCATTTATCCGCATCTTCATCTGCTTTAACTCTGCTACTGTCTATGGCTTCTAACTGTCGGGGTATCCCTTCTGGTATCCCGTTTCTTACTGTGATGTTGTAGTCTGTTTTAAACGTCATTATTCCTCTTTTCTTACGAAGTTTCTGTGGCATGGGTTGTATTGAATTTGGCATTTCAATTACTGTTATAGCTCCTGTGAGCATCACAGGAGCACAAAGGCCCTTCCAATTAGGGGACAGCGATGACAGGAGTTTCCTTCTTTGTCCGCATATCCAAAAGATGTCAGCTAAGGGTACCGTTCCCTTAGCTAAATTTGGAGTAGATACCCATGAAGCATGGGTGAGATTCAGTCCAATTACCGACCCCCCTGTGGCCGGTACTATTTGTTCACACTGTATGCCTGCTGCTGGCAGGGTGTGACAGACGGTAATGTTCCATGCTGTTTTAGCCGGTTTGTATTCTTGCTGCTTTTGCATACACTGTATGTGGTGTTTTGGCTGGGTCGTCCCTACCTGCCAATCGCTTATGTATTGTGCTGCTAAGCCTTTAGCTATACAGAATGGGTGTATCATCCCTTTCTCTATTTTAATCATAGGTGGAACGGTTCCTTCTGTACTTAGGGGCACTGGACAAAGTTTACTGTCGGCAGCATATTTTTCATCACCTACTGCCATTTTCATAACACATTGTGTATAGCATTCTGCTTGGTCTGAGTTATGTTGGGGACTCCTATAACAGTTGTTGATATCAGGTAGGGGTTTAGCCTGAGGTATCACACCTTTCCGGTGACAGGCTATGCAAGGCTTTTCACTGATCTGCCTAGCCGAAAATTTCAACCATTGGTAAAATAAATTGGTCTTCAACCCTTGTGTGCGGGCTAGGTCTGTACTGGGATCCCATCTCCCTAAGTGACTGCTTGTTTCTAGGCTTCTAATTGTCCTCTTTTTCCTTGGTTTGATTTTTACCCATTTTGTGGCTTCATGTACTGTAACAGTTGCGTCTTGCTTGGTTTCCCTGCATCCTCTTTTATCACAAATTACCTCTATGTTGAGTGTTCCCTCCTCTTCACATTTGATGCTAATGGCTTCGCCTAATATGTAATCCCCCAGCTTTCCCTGTATTCCTATGTTCTTGTAGGCTTTTGATTTAATGTATACCAAATTATATGTTTTTCCTGTGTTTAGAATGCCTTGTTTAGCTGCTATTGCGGCCATGGCCACGGCACAGTCCGTTGTATGTTTTGGATGTCTATTTTCTCCCATACTGACCACCAGTAGTATTGTCAATCCCTTGAATAATTCCTTAATCATTGCTCTGATGACTGTTGAGATGTGCTACTAAGTGAGCCGTCACTAGATGAGCTGTCACTAGGGATGTGTGGTGTATCTGTGCTTTGTCTGGGTTGTACTTCCTGCGGTTCTTCTGTCGGTAAATCTACTGAGTTGCTGTCCGAGTCTGATGTCTCCTGTGGCCTGTCTATCTGTCGGTCTGTATTTCTGTCTGTCTGTTGGCCTGCGTCTCCAGTTGTCTCTGAGTCTGCATCTGAGTCTGTCGCTGCTCTATCTGGCAGGGATCCACTACTCTCTGAAGCTGTGCGTCGTCTTTGTTCAATCAGTCTCTGTGAGCGCCTTGGCCAGTGTTCGCCTGGCTGCAGGGAGGCGTGGCCTTCCCTCGGTGCTTCTTCTGGCTGCAGGGAGGCGTGGCCGTCCCTCGGTGCTGCTGTAGGGTCTCTGGCTTCTCCTGCTTCCCCCCTTGGCCCGGCGGCTCTGCCAAGACGAGCTTGCCGAGGCCGCAGGGGCGCTGGGCCACCAACCCTACAGCAGTGGTTTAAATGAAACCAAGTGTCCTTACCGTCTACTTTGACTGCTGTACGTGAGGCAAGAATAACTTTAAAAGGACCTTCTCGGCGGGGCCTGTCCCACTTCTTTTTGAACACCTTGACGTAAACCAGATCACCAGGCTGGATGCTCTGATTTTCGAGTGGAATCTCTGCTTCTCTGTCTTCTGTAGCACCTTTGACCTGCAAAAAGATAGTTTTGTGTATTTGGGTTAACTGTCTCAGATAATTATGCCATTCGTCTTGTAGCTGCTCCAGCGATGGTCCTTCGTAGGGTCCTCTCAGGTATGGAATAGGCATCGGCCGACCTGTAAGAGCTTCAAATGGTGTCAAATGGGTTAGTCGGTTAGTTTGTGAGCGCATTGACAATAAAGCAAGCGGCAACGCATCCAGCCAGGTTAGTTTGCCATTGCTGTCTGCTATGATTTTTGCTAGTTTGTTCTTTAAAATGCCATTAGCCCGTTCCACTGCCCCATTTGATTGAGGGTGATAAACACACCCAAACTTCTGTTTGATACCCAATTGTTTGAATGTTTCTTGTGTAACCTTGGCTACAAAAGCCCTACCGTTGTCAGATGAGATAGTATCTGGAATGCCAAATCTTGGAAAGACATCTCGGCACAAGAATTTGGCTACCGTTTTATGGTCTTGATTTGCAGAGGCTACTGCCTCAATCCATCGGCTGAATCTGCATATCACTACCAAAACATATCTCATTCGTTTAACTCGATTTTCAGCTCCCATGTCTATGAAATCCATCATAAGATGTCTGAATGGCCCATCAGGGACCGGAATGTGGGCTAAAGGGGCTGTGAATGATTTCCGGACATTGTACTGTGCACATACCTCACACTCATTCAACAAACGGTCCACTGTTGCTGCCATATATGGTGACCACCAGACAGCTTTTAGTTTGTTCATAATTTGGACTCGCGAACAATGATCGGGTCCGTGGGCCCAAATGATTGCATGTCGTAATAAATTGGTGGGTAACACAAAATGTCCATGACTACTGCGCCACAGCTTGTCCGCTGGCCCCTGACTGCGTGTCTCAATAGCGCCTCGTTTAACCCACATTCGTTTTTCTTCTCCACTGGCCCTACTTTGAGCCACTATCAGTGCGTCAAGTGAAACCAGTGGGGCACAATCTTGGATGGTTAGCAGGGGAAACATATTTTCTCCTTGTGCTCCTTTGCGCGCTGCGTCATCTGCTAGGTTGTTACCTTGAGCTATGATGTTATTATTCTTTTGATGACCTGCACATTTAATGATGGCTACCTCAGACGGTAATTGGAGAGCTTGTAACAGTTGGGAAATCGCTTCTCCATGAGTGACAGGGGTGCCATCTGCTCTCAGGAATCCCCTTTGTTTCCAAATGTTTGCATGTACATGACATACGCCATAAGCGTAGGCTGAGTCTGTGTAGATATTAACACGTTGATCTTTAGCTATCTGGCAAGCCATAGTTAAGGCTTTGATTTCTGCCAGTTGGGCTGAACAAGGCTGATCAATTCCTTGGGACTCCAGTAATTCAAAGGTCTCGCCATCCGTGTTTAGTTTAACAATCCCCATACCCGCATGCAATCCCGCGGCATCCCGAAAGCATGAGCCATCCACGAACAGGGTTAGATCTGCATCTATGGCGTGATTATACAAATGTTCTCTGGCTCTCAAAAATTTCTCTGTCTCTGCCACACAGTTATGTGGAGTACCATCTAACGGTGTGGTCAATTTGGTGGCGGGATTCACCGTGTGACAACGTTGTATTGTTATTTCTGGAGCGGACAACACAACTTCATATCCAGTGCGTCTAGCTTGTGTTAAGACAAAACGTTGACTGGTTAGCAGGGCATGTAATTGATGCGACGTGTACAACGTTACTGCATGTCCCATGATTATGGATGATGCTTTTGAAATGCAAAGGCAGCTGCTGCTAGACCCTGATAGCATGGTGGCAATCCTGTTTCAATGTTGTCAAGCTTTGTACTATAATAGGCCAATGGTTGTTTTCCTTCATTTGTTTCCTGCATTAGTACAGCACAAGCATATCCAGCTTTTTCAGTAACATACAAATGGAAAGGTTTCCCATAATCTGGGTTACCTAACGCGGGAGCAGATTGCATGTCTGTTTTTAGGGCCTCAAAAGCTCCCGTTGCCTGATCTGTCCAGACGAGGAGAGCTGCATTGCTTGTTTGCCCCACTGCTCTAATCATGGCACGCAAAGGTGCAGTTTTTATAGCATAATCACAAATCCACGGCCGACTGTACCCTGCCATCCCAAGGAATGAAAGCATCTGTCCCACTGTTTGGGGTTTGGGAGCCTTGATTATAGCCTCCACTTGGCTTGGGGCTATACATCGCGTGGTCCCACACAACTGTCTTCCCAAGTATTCTACTTGTTGTTTGCAGAACTGCAATTTGTCCTTACTTACTTTATGACCTCCATCTGCCAATGCATGCAATACAATTAATGAATCTTTTTCACACTGTTCTTGAGTCTCTGATGCAATAAGGAGATCATCCATATATTGCACCAATGTACTGGGTATGTCAAGGTGTTGTAAATCTTCAGCCAGGACTTTGTTAAAGATGGCTGGGGACAGGTTCAGTCCCTGAGGTAGCCGTGTATACGTTAGCTGTTGTCCCAGAAATGTGAATGCAAACAAATGTTGTGAGTCTGGGTGCACAGGCACACTGAAATAGGCTGAACACAGATCAATTACTGTGTACCATTTTGCTCCAGCAGGGATGCTTGATAGTATAGTATGCGGATCAGGTACTATAGGTGCATCCATTTCTATTATTGCATTGATAGGACGCAGATCATGTACCAGCCGATACTCTTTGGTATTGTTTTTAGGGATAGGATAGATAGGAGTATTGCATGGGCTTGCAGTTTTTATTAGAACTCCAGCTGCCATTAGTCCCTTAATTACTGGTTTTATGCCTTCAATAGCCTGAGGTTTTAATGGATACTGCCTTTGGTGAGGCAGTTTTGCTCCCGGTTTTACTTTTATTTTTACTGGTAAGGCTGTTTTTACTAGTCCTACATCCGTTTTGCTTTTGGACCACACCACTGGTGGTATTTGCTCTAACAATTTCTCTTGTTGGGCCGATAACACCATCTGTCCCTCTGGTCTAGGATTGAGCTCCACTTTTTGAGCTATAGCCTCATCATTTACTTTTAAATTAATTCGTATAAACTGCTGGTCTTTTGACAGATGTACTTGTGGACTTTCCATGTTTTGCCATTCTTCAACTTCTGAGGCTGTCTTTACCATTGGACCTAGGTCATGGGATTCGTACTTTTCTGAGACTAAAAGGGTCACATGAGGCATGGCATTCGGCACTTGATACCATTGTTGTTCAGCTGAAGTTAGCTTGACAGAAGCTGCGGCCCCTTGGGGGCCTAAATAAATTTCTGTGGTGGTTATGTGAAACAGCCGTTGATTCATCAATGCATCCCAGCAGCATGCATAGTCAGTTTGTTCTTGTTTGGCATCGAACATCAGGGTGACATGTAAAGGTAAACTAGGTGTATATACTGCTTCATAGTGTTGTTCGGCCCAGGGCTTCCATTTTTCCCATTGCAGTTGAAGATTTGAATTTTCTGGTTGTAACTTCAGCCAGTATACCATGGGTTGCACAGGTCGGACCTTGTTTTCCATGTCCATAAGCACCATAATGTTGGCGAGTGCTTCGTCAGGAAAGTGTATTTGCAGTCCTTGATGGGTACACACTATCTGGGTTTGTAGCTTACATAAAATGTCTCTTCCCAGCAAATTCACAGGTGTATTTTGTGAGTATAACAGGGGTGCTTCAATTGTTTTTCCTGCAATCGTTACAGGAAGTGGGCGTGTAAAAGGTATTATTTGAGTTTTCCCAGAGAAGCCGATGGT
>NC_047111.1:79882404-79977404 GCF_902500255.1 Thalassophryne amazonica
TTCTGAATAAGCATCAGTAAGGCCTTTTAGATTTGCAGGAAAAGGTGAATAAATCATTCTGGCACACTTTGAAAGCGAACAAATACTGCGCTTTATGATACTCATGTGTACTCAGATGAGGGGTGGATAATAAAGCCCAGAAAAAAAAAGAGGATTGATTGCTTGGTGTGGATTAATGACCCCCCCCCCCCCCCCCCCCCCCCCACACACACACACACACACACACACACCACCACGCTCCCATATTTGCTGGGTCTCCATATAATAATGAGTTTCCTTCTGCAGACATGCTCTTAAATATTCATTAGTCATGGGTGGGTTTTAGCAGTGACACACATAGCGGGCAAATGGCAATGGCTCATACACTGTGAATATTAATGCACATGTGGAATATATACATATAAATGCTGATTTTTTTTTATTTAAATGAGATTAAACCAGGCACCTGATACTCTACAAACAATTCCAAGGCACCACTTCATAGCTGTTCTGTTGTGCTTCCTCTGTGCGTGGCCACAAGTTTATGAAATCAAGCACGCTTCAAATCACTATCAAAAACATAAACGTTTGTGCACAATAAAGGGGTTTTACGCACTATTCTTCACGAAGCACATGCCATTTATATAGGCTATTTTCCAACTGGATCATACATCAAGGTGTGTTGAAATATGTTGCATCATGCTCCACTGGGCCGCGTGCTCTCCTCCTCTCATATTCTCCAAACGTGTCCATTCACAAAACAAACGATGCGGCGCAATCCATCAATTAGAACCTATAGGATTGCTCCTCATTTACGTTGCAGACATTATGAATGAAGGCGGAGAGAAGGGAGTGATCACAATAAAAAGGTTAACGCACGAAAGCGTAAACGTGTTCGAAAAGACATTAGGCACGCAGGTGCACATAAGGTCCGTGTCCGAAAACAAAACAAAAAACAAATTGCATTTTAATATTTGAAGCGTAAAGTGCTGTTTGCAACCGCGCGCCTGTGCGCCTTGGAGCCGGTGCGCAGCCGTGCGCTCACGGGCTCCCCTGTCACACCCCCGGATCGTCTGCGCCTCCTGCACGGAGTAGTAGTGACCATGCACGCCATAAGAAACGATGATGACTCGCTTTGGCGCAAAGCATTATACTAAGACCACACTTGCACATAACTTCTGGACAAGGCGAGCCTGGAATTACGCACGAAATAAGGGTGTTGTGTTGCAGAAACTATGCATGCATTTATCTGACAAAGCCAAGCGCTTTTCTCTTTTCTTTTTTTAGGGGGGGCAACATCTGTGTGTGACACACGCATACACTTAGCCCATGCATGCGCGCTCCGTGGAGGTCGGAGATGGCACAGTTTCGCCGGCGGCCCTTTCAAGCCATGTATTTGCGAGTGGCGCATTATTTCAACTTTATAGTCAAAGTATCACGTAATATTTTGCAATAAGGAAGCGCCTCTTGCAACTTTGATTACATCAGATCCATATCGAGGCCAATCTTATTTATTTATTTATTTAAAAAATGTATGTTATTTTGCTTGGCAAAAATAGCTAAATCTACACACTCTCCTCTGGATTTTTATTCGACACTCAACGCGATCATTCATGTTTGTGATCCGCCGCCACCACACACACACACACACACACACAGATGATTCCCTTTATGTAATCCAATCTCATAAATGCCACGCCACGGCATTACTTAATAAAAAATGTAGGTTAGACATCTGTCTGGTTTTCGAGATGAGCTTTAAAGCTCCGGGATGCACAAACTGAAACATTTTTGGAAACGTGAGGCGTGGAAACGTTATTTTCTCGAATTTAAATATCTGACCTATATAAAGATAATTAAAAATAATAATCATAATAAATAGCCACACGCACAGTTGTTCCAGACTCGAGCAGCCTGCGGAGGCTGAGACCTGATAAAACACTTTGAAGCTAAAGGGTCAAAGGTAAAGGGGGTATTAATGGCAGATGAGGGGGCAATTTGCGTCATTTATGTTGCCGAATATAAACGGATAAGAAAATCTAACTGACCCCCCACTCCCCCAAAAACACTTCCACAAAGGATCGTTTCAGACTGGCGTCACATTTATTGATTCACTTTGTCACTTTGAAACGCGCTTTACGCTCTCTCAAGACGCAATCCCCCGCTTTAATAACAATGTGGGGGTATGATAAAGAAATTTAAAAATAAGAACCCCATCCTTTCACTTTTCTCTCTCTCTCTCTCTCTCACACCTCTCTCTCTCTCTCTCTCTCTCTCTCCCTCTCTCTCTCGCTCTCTTACCTGCACTCCGAAGCTCGTTGGAAAAAGTGCGGACAGCGTCTCCGCGGCTTCCCCTCTTCTCCCCGGACAAGGTTCGTTTTTTTTCCTTCTTCAGCGTGTCCCTTTACTTTGTTGAATTTCTCACTTCCACCTTCTTTTCATCTCATCAATAAACACACGCTGCAGCCTACCTTCATAGAGCAGCTCGGTTCAAGTGTGCCCTCCCATTTTTTAACTATACATTGAGTACTTTGAGGGGTGGAGGGAGGGAGGGACGGAGGAGGGGGCGGGCACGCCTTTTTTTTTTTTTTTTTTTTTTTTTACATAAAGCTCCTATTGGAGGAGCCGCTCCGCCGTCTTCAAACCGTAAATGTGACGACGCGCGCGCGCGCACCGGTACCGGCCTTGTTACGGTTCTGTGGGAGTTGGAGTGTTGGAGTAGTAGTAGTAGTAGTAGTAGTAGTGTTCCTCCCACTCAGTGTGGCCAAGTTTGGTTATACTTGCGCGATAGTGCAGTGATTTTTGCACTCATTTTTCTTCCCTACTCGCTCATAACAATTTGCCGCTTGTAACAATTAAGGTTAAAAAAAATCCTCTTTCATTGTGAGATCACGTTGCTATACATCTTGAATGAAAGTGGATCAAAAAGGACAGGCGGGGCGGAGAGGGAGGGGGGAGCGTCATTTACGTGCCCTTCCAACTTCTCATTGGACGCCCCCGCTGTCAATAAAGCGCACCAGTAAGGCCGCGGTTTCCCATTGGACAGACGAGCTGTCCGTCACGGCCGGTGCTAACAAGCTAGATTGTTCCGTCGTGTCTTCTACTTTCTACGCATTTCTATTTTCCTCATTTATTTATTTTTTAACGTCCCCAGCTGACCCCGCGAGTTGACGCGCGGCGAGTAAAAAAAAACGGCATCGGGTTTCCCATTTGATGGATCTGTGTACAACCGGCGGAGTTTTCTCGCGTTGTTGTTGAAATGTATTTTTTTATGGGGGCGATTATGCGACGCCGTGACATTATATTGTGGCTGGCACTGAATAAAGCAGTAATGGGTCATGTGGAATCCAGCCCCCCCCCCCCGTCTAGACAGTGACAGGTGTGCGTGTGTGCGCGCGCGCGTATCTGCTTGTAGAACGCTGTGGGTCTTTGTTGCGATACTTTTGATTCATTTTTAAGATAAAAGCCGAGCGCTGCTGGTACAAAAGGTCAACTGAGGTTATGCGCTGTGGCGCACGCAACGTCTGATTTTACTCCCCAGCATGTGCACATCTTTTCTTTAATTAATTAAAACACATATACACACTTGAACTCACACAGTCTTCACACAATCGCCATATCTCGAACTGGACACCGGCTCCGGCATTATTGTGTTGAGGACATCAGCGGTGAGTTGTAACGTGCGCGCCCCCTGCTGGGCTGAGATGTGGATGAACGCTGCGGGTTCAACAGAGGACACCCTTCCGTCACCACTTTGACCTACATTAACCACCAATACTGCAGGAACGACAGCACAGGCCCCGAGGCAAAACGACATTGTTTCACTCCCTTAATCTGTTTTTTCTTTCTTTCTTTTAAATTCAAATTCTATTGACGTTCATTCAAACTCAGAATTTGCTTTTGCTGTACAGTTACAAAAACTGCATGTGCTGAGTTTTTTTTTTATCTATATAACATAAAGAAGAGAAAATCAGTAACGTCATATAAAATAAAAAAAAGTATAGCTATACATGTAATTACACAATTACAATAACGGTATGGAATGTTATACAGTAGTCGAGACAAACTGAAACGATTGAAAGTATTGGTAGTTTTGTACTGGTAGTACTGGTAGTTTTGTTTATTAAACAAGCCTGATAAAATTGTGTTACTTCTTGTCTCTAATAATGTGCAGAGAGTGTTGTAATCTCATTAAAATGATCCCAGAAGTGGTTATAATGATAATAACAACAACAATTTCCTTTATTTGTCATTGTACGTACATACAATGAAATTTGTCCTCTGAATTTAACCCATCCCAATTACTGTTGTGTCTGACACAATCCAACCACTAGGAGCAGTGGGCAGCCACAGTTCAGCACCCAGGGACTAACTACAGATGTAGACGCTGCCTTGGTCAGGGGCAGAGAAAGGAGCAGACCCTAAATAAGTATGTTTATGATGGTGGGAGGAAACCAGAGTGCCTGGCGGAAACCCACACAGACACGGGGAGAACATACAAACTCCACACAGAAAGGGCGGGAAGCAAACCCACGACCTTCTTGCTGTGAGGCAACAGTGCTAACCACTAAGCCACTGTGCCACCATTAGAAATGCACTCAGTGTGTGCATTGACAGAGTGACTGTTACATCAGTAACACTTTCTTGTACTGACGGTAACATCAACAAAATTTATTGTAGCTTCACCAGATTATAAATGGACGTGCCAAAAGATGGCATGTGATATAAGGTCCAAATTAAAGCCCCCTGCTGTCAGATTGCCATAAAAGGTGCTGCAGACTGCCCGATGTCCAAACGTCTGGAGGGCAAACACGGGACTGGAGTGCTGTGTTCCTCACACGCACGTGGGCGCGAATGCGCAGCACATGTGCGTGCAGCACGTGTGACTCCGTGCACACGCATGGGGCTGCAATTATCACTCAGCCGTGTGTCTGTGTGCGTATGTGTGTGTTTATGCATATATGAGCCACTAAGAGCGTGCCCGCTTAGTGGGACTGGACTGAAAGTTTTCGAGCAGTGTGCCATGCTGTCTCCTGTGCCAGACGGAGCATTTCCAGCGAACTTCAGTTTTGTTTTTCTTTTTTGCTCACTTCAGGAGCACAATGCAATACTGAACACTGCGATGGTTGGATTATCACATGGGAATTAATTTTTATTTTGGGTAAGAGGATTTTAATCACAGGCAGCTGGTTTTGGCTCCACGTCCACTCTGTGAAACACTCCTGGACCGCTGTTGGAGGTGAGATTCATGTTTATTAATGCTGTCACGTCCTGGGACAACAGTTCCATGTCATAACTCCTACAGAGTTAGAAGTTGATCATTTATTACAGCGTGAGATCCGTTCAGCTCCGAGCCTGGCGCGTGCAATGACGCGTTAGTGCACACCACGGAGAGGGGCAGCTGCCTGTTTTATATACAGATATGATGGAGACAGTACTGTAGTTCACATTATTTAAGTTGCCCATGGGAAGGAATGGACAAATATCTGTACTGTAAGGTCTACTGTGGATATAACAGCTTGTTCACATTTGCGGCGGTGTGCACACAGTAGCACACAGAGCTTTCAGTTTGATAGCCGCTGTTCACATTCACTGTACATGATAATAATTTTCTTATTTATTTATTTAAAAGGGACAGTACATATTAATTAACATATACAAGATGTAAATATGTCAGATTTTAGCCAGAGGCTAATTTCCATCTGTAGTCCATAATTCATTCATAATTATTATCATGATGAAGCATGCGACATACATTTCAACAGTTCCTTTGCTGCGGGGTTGGGGGAGTGGACATTATTATACATGGCACGTGCAGGTCATACCTGCAGGCTTTAAAGTGCCAGATCCATCTCAAGGTTGCCTCATATGCACTCAAATCATTTCCGATTCAGTTTTGCCACCATCAGAATATGTAAATTGTGGGCAAATGGTCCTCAGATTGCACATGGACCACCGTTAGATAGGTGTCCCATCTTGACGGTGCCCGGAGGGTTTTGAACATGTGCATCACACTTGGAGCTCCCAGCCAATTTTGACCAATCGTGTGAACTTTCGCAGATGGCTGTCGGAACGTTTTGGAACTGAAATCCGACATTTTTCAGATGAGCACTGATTCGTAATGCTGATGCCTTTCTGCGTGATTCTGGATATGTGTGATGGGGGTATAAGTATGACTGGGTTTCACCAAGACCCTTTAAGGTCTGCCCACTTTACTGAACAGTTTATTGCTTCTTGTGGCCATTATAACGTGAATAAAATGGATCCGATTTTAACACAATATAAAGTGACAATAAATGGGAGCATCTTTGATCAATTCAGATTTGCATATGATCAAGTTTCTGAAGACCCTCTGAGGTCTGCTCACATTTTTTCACTGATAGCGTCAACAAAATTTGTCACATTTTAAAGAAATTTGAATCCGATATCCCAAATGAGGGTATCTTGGATGAGTTCAAGTTTAAGCATCAGGTGTCATCAAGACCCTCTTTGGCCTACCGCTTTACTGAAGAGAGTATTGATTCCTGTGGCCATGATAAGATGAACACGTAATTTGAACTGGACATCTCAAATGAGTGTATCATGGTCCAGTTCAATTTTAAGCATGATTGGGTTTCACCAACACCCTGTAAGAACTGAACAGAGTATTGATTATTGTAATTTATTATCACCTGGCAGCTGAAGGGGTTGTTTTTTTTTGTTTTTTGTTTTTTGCTTAAATGGTAAATAAATGGTAAATGGACTGCATTTATATAGCATTTTTCCACCTGCATCAGACGCTCAAAGCTCTTTACATACTAATGCCTCACATTCACCTCGCTGTGAGAGTGCTGCCATACAAGGCGCTCACTACACACCGGGAGCAACTAGGGGATTAAGGACCTTGCCCAAGGGCCCTTAGTGATTTTCTGGTCAGTCTGGGATTTGAACCGAGGGTCCTCTGGTCTCAAGCCCAATGCTTAACCAAAACCTGGGCCAATACGTAGGGTTTCACCAAATCCACCAGGTAAGGCACCACTTCATGAATAATTCTATAGGTTAGCAGCAAGACCTTAAAATCTGCTCTTACAGAGACAGGAAACCATTGCAAAGATGCCAGAATAGGTTACCTTCTGCTTCTGTCAAAAGTCTGGCAGCAGCATTCTGAACCAGCTGGAGACCCCTAATGCTGGACTGTGGTAACCCTGAAAATAGGACATTACAATAATCCAATCTAGAAGAAACAAAAGCATGAATCAGGATTTCAGCGTGAGCCATAGACAGGATGGGGCGAATCCTCGCTATATTTTGCAGATGGAAAAAAGCAGTCCTGGTAATATCCCACATTTAGGAACAGATCTGGAAGTTTAACAATTAATAATAAAGATTAATAATTTCCAGCACAGTTGGTCCAAGAATGGGCCACAGGTCCTTAAACAGTTTTGTTGGTATAGGATCAAATAAACAGGTTGTGCTTTTTCTAGATGTCACAGAAGTCCTGTACTGAAAAGGGAGAATGACTAACAGGTGGCTGTCCATGAATGAGAAATGCTACCGTGTCAAACAAAACTTTGAGATATGCTTGTTTTTACTGATCAAATCAGAATAATAGGCCCACTTTGTAGCCAGTAGTGCATGCTTATAATCTAAGATAGCATCATGCCACGCAAGGTAAATACTTCTAATTTGGAGCTACGCCATTTCCGTTCCAAACCTCTAGTCTTCTGCTTGAGGTCACGCAAGTAACAGTTGAACCAAGGTCACTGTGCCTTGGGAAGGTGTGGCCTTAATAGAGGAGGCACAGTCTTTTCAAGTGTAGTTTTGAGCACTGAATTTAAGATATCCGCAAAACTGTCCACTGACTGGACATTCACCAAACTTCAAGTTAAAATTTCAGGCAGTCTAGCTTCGAGTTCAGTCATAGTTGAATAAGCTACACTTGTAATAAGTGTAGCTTATTTGTAGCTCTGGAGGCCAGGCTGGGCGAATTGGAGACTCGGCTCCGCACCGTGGAAAATTCTACAGCTAGCCAGGCCCCTGTAGTCGGTGCGGACCAAGGTAGCTTAGCCGCCGTTAGTTTCCCTCTGGCAGATCCCGAGCAGCCGGGAAAGCAGGCCGACTGGGTGACTGTGAGGAGGAAGCATAGCCCTAAACAGAAGCCCAGTGTATACTGCCAACCCGTTCACATTTCTAACCGTTTTTCCCCACTCGGCGACACACCCGCCGAGGATCAAACTCTGGTTATTGGCGACTCTGTTTTGAGAAATGTGAAGTTAGCGACACCAGCAACCATAGTCAATTGTCTTCCGGGGGCCAGAGCAGGCGACATTGAAGGAAATTTGAAACTGCTGGCTAAGGCTAAGCGTAAATTTGGTAAGATTATAATTCACGTCGGCAGTAATGACACCCGGTTACGCCAATCGGAGGTCACTAAAATTAACATTGAATCGGTGTGTAACTTTGCAAAAACAATGTCGGACTCTGTAGTTTTCTCTGGGCCCCTCCCCAATCGGACCAGGAGTGACATGTTTAGCCGCATGTTCTCCTTGAATTGCTGGCTGTCTGAGTGGTGTCCAAAAAATGAGGTGGGCTTCATAGATAATTGGCAAAGCTTCTGGGGAAAACCTGGTCTTGTTAGGAGAGACGGCATCCATCCCACTTTGGATGGAGCAGCTCTCATTTCTAGAAATCTGGCCAATTTTCTTAAATCCTCCAAACCGTGACTATCCAGGGTTGGGACCAGGAAGCAGAGTTGTAGTCTTACACACCTCTCTGCAGCTTCTCTCCCCCTGCCATCCCCTCATTACCCCATCCCTGTAGAGACGGTGCCTGCTCCCAGACCACCAATAACCAGCAAAAATCTATTTAAGCATAAAAATTCAAAAAGAAAAAATAATATAGCACCTTCAACTCCACCACAGACTAAAACAGTTAAATGTGGTCTATTAAACATTAGGTCTCTCTCTTCTAAGTCCCTGTTAGTAAATGATATAATAATTGATCAACATATTGATTTATTCTGCCTTACAGAAACCTGGTTACAGCAGGATGAATATGTTAGTTTAAATGAGTCAACACCCCCGAGTCACACTAACTGCCAGAACGCTCATAGCAAGGGCCGAGGCGGAGGATTAGCAGCAATCTTCCATTCCAGCTTATTAATTAATCAAAAACCCAGACAGAGCTTTAATTCATTTGAAAGCTTGACTCTTAGTCTTGTCCATCCAAATTGGAAGTCCCAAAAACCAGTTTTATTTGTTGTTATCTATCGTCCTCCTGGTCGTTACTGTGAGTTTCTCTGTGAATTTTCAGACCTTTTGTCTGACTTAGTGCTTAGCTCAGATAAGATAATTATAGTGGGCGATTTTAACATCTACACAGATGCTGAGAATGACAGCCTCAACACTGCATTTAATCTATTATTAGACTCTATTGGCTTTGCTCAAAATGTAAATGAGTCCACCCACCACTTTAATCATATCTTAGATCTTGTTCTGACTTATGGTATGGAAATTGAAGACTTAACAGTATTCCCTGAAAACTCCCTTCTGTCTGATCATTTCTTAATAACATTTACATTTACTCTGATGGACTACCCAGCAGTGGGGAATAAGTTTCATTACACTAGAAGTCTTTCAGAAAGCGCTGTAACTAGGTTTAAGGATATGATTCCTTCTTTATGTTCTCTAATGCCATATACCAACACAGTGCAGAGTAGCTACCTAAACTCTGTAAGTGAGATAGAGTATCTCGTCAATAGTTTTACATCCTCATTGAAGACAACTTTGGATGCTGTAGCTCCTCTGAAAAAGAGAGCTTTAAATCAGAAGTGCCTGACTCCGTGGTATAACTCACAAACTCACAGCTTAAAGCAGATAACCCGTAAGTTGGAGAGGAAATGGCGTCTCACTAATTTAGAAGATCTTCACTTAGCCTGGAAAAAGAGTCTGTTGCTCTATAAAAAAAAAGCCCTCCGTAAAGCTAGGACATCTTACTACTCATCACTAATTTAAGAAAATAAGAACAACCCCAGGTTTCTTTTCAGCACTGTAGCCAGGCAGACAAAGAGTCAGAGCTCTATTGAGCCGAGTATTCCTTTAACTTTAACTAGTAATGACTTCATGACTTTCTTTGCTAATAAAATTTTAACTGTTAGAGAAAAAATTACTCATAACCATCCCAAAGATGTATCATTATCTTTGGCTGCTTTCAGTGATGCCGGTATTTGGTTAGACTCTTTCTCTCAGATTGTTCTGTCTGAGTTATTTTCATTAGTTACTTCATCCAAACCATCAACATGTCTATTAGACCCCATTCCTACCAGGCTGCTCAAGGAAGCCCTACCATTATTTAATGCTTCGATCTTAAATCTGATCAATCTATCTTTATTAGTTGGCTATGTACCACAGGCTTTTAAGGTGGCAGTAATTAAACCATTACTTAAAAAGCCATCACTTGACCCAGCTATCTTAGCTAATTATAGGCCAATCTCCAACCTTCCTTTTCTCTCAAAAATTCTTGAAAGGGTAGTTGTAAAACAGCTAACTGATCATCTGCAGAGGAATGGTCTATTTGAAGAGTTTCAGTCAGGTTTTAGAATTCATCATAGTACAGAAACAGCATTAGTGAAGGTTACAAATGATCTTCTTATGGCCTCAGACAGTGGACTCATCTCTGTGCTTGTTCTGTTAGACCTCAGTGCTGCTTTTGATACTGCTGACCATAACATTTTATTACAGAGATTAGAGCATGCCATAGGTATTAAAGGCACTGCACTGCGGTGGTTTGAATCATATTTATCTAATAGATTACAATTTGTTCATGTAAATGGGGAATCTTCTTCACAGACTAAGGTTAATTATGGAGTTCCACAAGGTTCTGTGCTAGGACCAATTTTCTTCACTTTATACATGCTTCCCTTAGGCAGTATTATTAGACGGCATTGCTTAAATTTTCATTGTTACGCAGATGATACCCAGCTTTATCTATCCATGAAGCCAGAGGACACACACCAATTAGCTAAACTGCAGGATTGTCTTACAGACATAAAGACATGGATGACCTCTAATTTCCTGCTTTTAAACTCAGATAAAACTGAAGTTATTGTACTTGGCCCCACAAATCTTAGAAACATGGTGTCTAACCAGATCCTTACTCTGGATGGCATTACCCTGACCTCTAGTAATACTGTGAGAAATCTTGGAGTCATTATTGATCAGGATATGTCATTCAAAGCACATATTAAACAAATATGTAGGACTGCTTTTTTTGCATTTACGCAATATCTCTAAAATTAGAAAGGTCTTGTCTCAGAGTGATGCTGAAAAACTAATTCATGCATTTATTTCCTCTAGGCTGGACTATTGTAATTCATTATTATCAGGTTGTCCTAAAAGTTCCCTGAAAAGCCTTCAGTTAATTCAAAATGCTGCAGCTAGAGTACTAACGGGGACTAGAAGGAGAGAGCATATCTCACCCATATTGGCCTCTCTTCATTGGCTTCCTGTTAATTCTAGAATAGAATTTAAAATTCTTCTTCTTACTTATAAGGTTTTGAATAATCAGGTCCCATCTTATCTTAGGGACCTCATAGTACCATATCACCCCAATAAAGCGCTTCGCTCTCAGACTGCAGGCTTACTTGTAGTTCCTAGGGTTTGTAAGAGTAGAATGGGAGGCAGAGCCTTCAGCTTTCAGGCTCCTCTCCTGTGGAACCAGCTCCCAATTCGGATCAGGGAGACAGACACCCTCTCTGCTTTTAAGATTAGGCTTAAAACGTATAGTTAGGGCTAGATCAGGTGACCCTGAACCATCCCTTAGTTACGCTGCTATAGACTTAGACTGCTGGGGGGTTCCCATGATGTTTCTTTTTAATTCACCTCTTTTTGCTCTGTATGCACCACTCTGCATTTAATCATTAGTGACTGATCTCCGCTCCCCTCCACAGCATGTCTTTTTCCTGGTTCTCTCACTCAGCCCCAACCAGTCCCAGCAGAAGACTGCCCCTCCCTGAGCCTGGTTCTGCTGGAGGTTTCTTCCTGTTAAAAGGGAGTTTTTCCTTCCCACTGTCGCCAAGTGCTTGCTCACAGGGGGTCGTTTTGACCATTGGGGTTTTTACGTAATTATCGTATGGCCTTGCCTTACAGTATAAAGCGCCTTGGGGCAACTGTTTGTTGTGATTTGGCGCTATATAAATAAAATTGATTGATTGATTGATAGTTGACTGCTGGCCTGCGGATGTTTTTTTTTTTTTTTTATGAAGTAAAGCGAGCTGTGAGCTTTTCATTTGCGTTTTTTTTTTTTTTTTGTAGCAGCTACGACTCGTCGTCACCTCTTAAAGCGCGGTGATAACAGCACACCTGCACTGAGCTTTACAAAGACATTTTTATGCCTTTTTTCCCTCCTTTATTTATGTTATGTGTCGACGCGGGTTGAGGAGCGGACCTGCGTCAGACGGAACCCAGCGCTACAAATAACCAAAAAAGCGGTTCCAAAAACAATATATTTATTTCACCCGCTGGTGCATAAAAAGTGTAAAAACAGAAACAGCGTCCTTCTGGTGGAGTGAAGGCTGGCACGCTCTCCAGCGCCCAAAAGGATCGAAGCCCGGCGCTCCTGGACCCACTACCACCGCCAAACACCCCCCAGGTGGACACGACAAACCGACTCTCTGCGAAGCATAGAAGAGGTGAGGTAAGCTAGCAGTTACAACTAATATCCTTCAAAAGACACACACTATCACCAACACATGCAGGTCTGTATTTTAAGCTTTATGCAAATGAGCAGCTTCTCACAACAGGTGGAGGACCACTTGTCCGCACGCCACAGCTGTGAGAAGCGAGCTGCGCAATTCTCATCACAATTCAAATATACTGCATAACAAAATACCAAGTTACTATCAACAATTAGTCAAACACTTAATCACCTTTGATGTGTGCTGACAGCATGTGTCCCTCACCCTTCCTTGCTTCACGGGCTCGATGTGTCAAACCCAGGCGCGGTCCTCAGCGTCTCACAAACGAACATCACAAGGTCGAGTTCCCGGCAGTTCTGCTTGAATCACACATGACTTAAATGCAGAACGCCATCCAATTATCTGCTTCAGCTGAAAGTCTTTAAGGTTGCATGTGAGCACCATTCACAGGTGCTGCACATGATGTTGATGAGGGTGAAGGATTCTTCAGCCAGCACCTTCTCCACAGACAAATCAGCTCTCATGCCACCTGGAGAGCAAAGAAAAGAAAAGAACACCAAAATATCCAGCCACACCCCCCAACACACAACAATTTAGAGCTGAGCCGCTCTGTATCTGCACGTTAAAACAGCTGATCCTCCGCGACGCGTCAACATCTAACACTATTTTCCACTCAAATCCAAATAAACTGTCTTTCTGAGGACCACATGATGTGAAAACACAATAAAACTTTCTGACCTGTAAATCTGGTCATGTTTTCTGCATAAATACATGTTATCCATTCTTTGTGCTCAAACACCAAAGCAGGGGCGAATCCAGATGGAATGGGGGCATGGGGCAAGGATGTGCCCCCCCTCACAACACCCCTAGATTAAAGGTCCAGTTTTGAAGCCTTTTTTTACTACAACTACTAATACTACTTAAAATAATAATAATTTTGACAAGTAAAATGTTTAGAGAAAATTTAAATGTTAGGAAAATGTTAGAAAGAATTTAATAGTTACATTTATTAACAATGTAGGTTAGAAATTACAAGTTTTACTGTTACAGTGCTGTCAACAGTTAAATATGAGATCAAGAAAGAGGTCTTTATTTTACTTTTTATAAAACAAGTATATATTTTAATTGAAGTCAAGAAAGGGTGACTATAAAGTGAGTTTTGGCAAAACAAGTATCATTGTCATGTTGAGGTGGCAGAGGGTTGTTGTGGGCAGCTGGGGAAAGTAACTAAAAAGTAACTAGTAATCTAACTTAGTTACTTTTACAACTGAGTAATCAGTAAAGTAACTAAGTTACTTTTTCAAGGAGTAATCAGTAATTGGATTACTTTTTCAAAGTAACTGTGGCAACACTGGATACCGATATATAAACCCTCCTATTGGTGCATAAACTGGTAGATCACCCCTTTAGTCATGATTGATTGTGGCCTGGACCAATGAGGTGAGGGGCAGGCCAATTACCCCTCCTTCTCGGGCCTCGGTTGGGCTACACAGTGCGCCAGTGCCGGACAGAGCAATAAGGAGCGATATGGATGGTGGCAAGAAGAGGAAAGGTGGCGCTGAAAGAGCCAGGGATCTTAAGAGAGTAGCCCTTCAGGCAGATGCTGCAAACTGTCTTAAAATAATAGACATGTTTGCTTCGCATGGACGCGGAGCATCCACATCTGCGGCAGGCAGCCTCAGCAAGTGGCGGAGAAGTTGTTCAACAGGTGGACGAGGCGGGGACCACTACGGCCATGACGGTAAGTGAAGGTTAACTTCAGCTATTAATTGATGAACAGCAACCTAACTTGTTCATAAATCAGACATCTGTGTGTGAGAGAGACATTCTGATCTTCTGGTCCGAAGTAAAGTGCTGTCTAACTGGGTCAGTCAGATATGAATTAAGGTTGGATATAATTTTCGTTCGTGCTAACTCTGCCAGTCACGTAACCTAGCCTAGCAATGTAACCTGTGCAAATGGTGTGCATGGCTAGCTACCATGCTGCCGCCGCCAGGTTGTTTCTTTATTCTTTATTCTATTTGTGTGACGGTCGTGCGTCGATAATACGAAGTATGCTGTTTTGCACAGTCTGCGGTGCGGTGGCGTGGTATAACGACGTCCCTGTCTAAAATGTATTTTCCCAAGTCCTGGCATAATTTCACATACCTAACATCCATCCATCCATTTTCTTCCACTTTATCTGGAGTCGGGTCGCGGGGGCAGCAGCTCAAGCAAAGCCGCCCAGACCTCCCGATCCACACACACCTCCCCCAGCTCCTCCGGGGGAACCCCAAGGTGTTCCCAAGCCAGCCGAGAGATGTAGTCCCTCCAGCGTGTCCTGGATCTTCCCCGGGGCGTCCTCCCAGTGGGACGTGCCCGGAACACCTCTCCAGCGAGGCATCCAGGGGGCATCCGGAAAAGATGCCCGAGCCACCTCAACTGACTCCTTTCGACGTGGAGGAGCAGCGGCTCGACTCCGAGCTCCTCCCGAGTGACATTTTATACCTAACATTTTACTTTAAATTGAGAGTCATTCTCTAAGTTGATTAGCAACACAAATTGGTAATAAAAGAAATCCTTGATGTTACTTGTAGCTTGTAGTGAGATAGACAACTGTCTCCATCTTGTGGCCTTTTTGTGTATTGCAGTTTCAAAAGTTCAACCTTTGTATCCAGTCATTGGTCCAGTCATCCCAGTCATTTCTTGCTTTATATGATGAATTGTATCACACAAGTAATGATATATTATTTATAGTATAGCCTACAGTATTTCTATAACAAATGTTTTTATATAATTTCTATTTCTAAATTTAAGTAACAAGGTTGAATGAAATGACGGCTTATTATGTCTAAAAAGTAATGTGACCTACTGTCAATAGATCGTACTTTTGATAAGCCTATGATAACTGTATTTCAGGAGAACTTTTCATAATGCTTCTTATAGTGTTAAAATGTATGTGTCTCCTGGTGCACATTGATCGGTTAAGGGACCCAAAAAAAAAAAACACTGTCACAGCAGGCTTAATTTTTTTCCCCTTCGATACCTGGTGGTGGCCTGGTCTTGGTTAAAAATGCCCGGCCTGAAAAATTTCCCCAGTCCAGCCCTGGTGACCTTGAATGATCAAACTATGAGAATGGTTCTTTTGCAGAATTTGTCACAGATGCACCTGTGGCTACTAAATACTAATATGAAGTCATATATCATATTTCTACTGGTCGCATGACCTTTGACATTGGATGACTTTGAAACATTTTGGAGCCAACATGGATTAAACACAGTGCAGGGATTATATGTTAGTTCAGGATAAAGTGGTTCAGTATTGTACGGAAGTGAAATGTGAAGAACCACATATTACTGACTCTAAAATAAATAATTTGCATGAATCCTTGTTAAATAGGTAAGGTTGTACATAGCGTGGTGGTTACAAAGATGAAAGCAAAATGAAAAAGGACATTTTTTCAGCAAACTATGGCAGTGAAAATTAATAACAGTGCAAGACTGCAGACTTGTTCTGACATGTGTCTGTAGCTTCAGATCCTTTAATCCAAAACAATGTTTGACTCACAGAACATTTTGTGCCATCCCATACAGAACACAAGTATTTGTCATTGCACACATGCAATGCACATTTCAACACTTCTGCACGGTCCTTGAACACAGAGTGATGCCTGGAAGTAAAGAGAAGAAAAAGATTCCTCAGTTTCCTTCAGTCATCGCATGCTTTTCTGTGATCATTTCTTTTGACTTTCAGTAAAACATCAATAATAATGTTGGACAACCACAAAAATGTTTTTACAGCCCATAATTATGTGGGAATTGAGACAAAAAGAAACAACAAGCAATTGAATGTTTGTCTTTGTCTTCTGTCTGCAGCCACTTTTGAGAACAAGAACGATGCAGCGGTCAGAGCACACAATGAGCCTTCACTTTAAAAACACCAAAGAACAAAGTTAACACAGTTATACAAGAACCGCCATGTTTCTGAAACAATGCGTGTACAGGTACTTGACCGTACAACAAGAAAGTGCTTCCCGTGAGTGAGTCTCACCAAACTTTCGTGAGAATCTGATTCTCACACCATTTCTGAAGTGAACTTCCTGCATTTCACTCACAATTATTCAGTTATTTAGATAGGTATTTGTTATTTATTTCAAAACCAGGTTAATCGAGCCAGCTTGTATCAATATATTTTGAGTGCTGTGCAGAATGGGGGCAGAATCTCAGATTTTTTCCACAGTGATTTATGGCATTCATCAGGGATGTGTTCTGGTTGCTATGCTGTGCAATCATTGAACAGCATGAATTTGCATTGACTGGGTGTTGGGTAAGGAGACTGTCAGCCTTTGTAAGCAAGTCAAGGTTGACTGGCCTTGTCTTTTCCAATGACACTGTGGTCTTTGTAGCATCAGTGTATGCCCTGATTGCAGCAGAATAGAATAGAATAAAATTTATTATCATTGTACATGACACCAGAAAAAAAAATACTGTGCATGACAATGAAATTAAAAACAATCTCTTAAAAGCACATTTAAAATAAATAAATAGAATAATAAATAACCCTAAAAATTCTACATAAAACCTAGTTAAAACACTCAATCACAATCATAAAATGGCAGGTCCAGCAGCGTTCAGTGCACAAATAGTTCTTCCCACAAAGCTATTTTTAAGCACTTGAGAAGCTGAATGAAGAGTCAGAGTGTCTGGATTTGCAATTATCCTCAATTTGGACTAAGATCCTGAGCGCCAGTACCTTTTCAGGAGCATGAAAGTCCAAGCCTGTCAGGGTCTCGTGTCTTCACTCTTACTGTATCGTTATGTAACTTGGATGCTAATTGACCTAAAGCTGGTTGTGTTTGGCAGTTGGTCTCTTTGAAGGGTCCTTGGGTACTACTGGGGTAACTTTGTGTTAAACAAAGGTTTACTCAGAGAGAATCAGATGAGGTATGTCTCGTGCATTGTGAGGGAACGTCAGCTATGACTTTTTGGCCATGTGGCACATTTATCTGTTCATGATCCAGCAAACAGGTGCCAAAGTGTTGAGGACACCAGCAACTGGAAAATTCCAAGGGACCATCCATGTTTGACCTCTGTGATAGGTGTTACCTTCAAGAGATGGAGATGGACTAGTTCTCTGCCTGAGTGGTTGCCATCCAGGATCTAATTTTCCCTGAACTTGAGTCAGGTGTTGACAGTCACAACCAAGAGTGCCATTAGACTCACATTCATTCATTTTCCACCACTTATCTGGGTCCAGGTCATGGTGGCAGTAGACTAAACATTTCACCCCACACTTTCATATCCTAAACTATGTCCTCTAATTCTTCCTGGGGGATCCTGAGGCATTCCCAATCCAGATGGGAAATCTGATCCTTCCAGCATGTTTTTGGTCTTCCCTGGGGCATCCCCCTAGTTGGACATGGCTGGAAGACCTCCACAGGCAGACAACCTGGGGGCATCCTCACGAAATGCCAGAACCACTTCAGCCAGCTCCGAGCCCCTGCAGGATATTCAAGCTTTTCACCCTACCCCTGAGTGTAAGCCCAGATACCCAATGGAGGAATCTCATTTTTGCTGCTTGTATTCATGACCCTGTTCTTTTGGTCATTGCCCAAAGCTCATAACCATAGTTGAGGATAGGCGCATAAATCAACTGGTAAATCAAGATCCGCATTTTCTAGCCCAACTCTTTTTACACCTATCTGCAAAACATCAGACGCAGCCCCAATTCGGGTGTCGATGTCACACTCTGTCTTACCCCAATTTGTGAACAAGACTCCAAGATACTTGAGCTCCTCTACTTGGAGCAATACCCATAGCATTTTCACATGTCTGTAGCCATAGCATTTCTGAAAACCATAAATGTGGACAGACAAAGTTATTGTCTTTGTGGTTGTTGCTGCAAATATATGAAAAACAGAATAGCAGGAAGTAGGATGATGACAGCTGGTTCTTTTAGAAATGAGGACAAAGAATAATAATGACTGGCACACACATGTATTTCCACTTGTGAAGCATTATGAATTCTCTTTAACACTCACACTTTGGTTTGGAATGTCCAGCTGTGTCTTACTTTATTCACACATAGACGCAGATTGCATAAACAATTCAAAATTGGATTCTGGCTCTGTCTGCTGTAAGATGAAAACAAAAACTCTTTCAATTGTCCTTGAGAAAACAGAGAACAAATACAATCAGTCGTGACATTACAGGAAGGTAAAGAGGAGTGTAGTATGATGAGCATAGAGCAAAGATTTGTTTGAGGTAAAATGTGCATCACATTGACCAGAAATACAAAGCCAGTCTGTGATATTGTACACAAAAAAGGTTTTGTAATATATATTCATAAATGACTGTGGTAAAAACAAAAGGACTAAAGGAAAGAACATACTTAGTGTTTTTTTATATTACACCGATGTGCTAAGAATTTGTTTGTTGTTTGTCTTGTGTTGAGATAGTCCATCCTGAAGGCTTTGTTTGTACCCAGTTATGTGACTTTGACAATAAGTTTCTGAAGGCAGATTTTCAATAGACAAAGAAATTTTAATTGTGCTATAAATTGAATGTTGCACATTGTCACTGGCCTGCAATGCCTCATCTAGACTGTGGACAGGAATAGGGCCATTTACAATTAAATAAATATATTAAAACAGAGAGAGAGAGAGAGAGAGAAGAACAAATCATGGGGACAGATAGTAACATTTATTTTTAATACAAAAGCACTTTGCAATGCTGATTGTTTCCACATTGGGCCCTGCCTTTGCCTAGTTCATCCCTAAATCCCACACCCACATGCTTAAAATTGCAGCTTGCACCGTGCCAACACTGATAACCTCTTTTTCACATTGATTGCAAACTGGTTGCTGCTGGTAAGCGTTAATTGCGAAAAAGCTGATTTGGCCAAGCTGTAGGATTATGAGTAAAAAGGGTCTTAACAAGGCAGGCCTTTCACTATTAAGTATCACAAAAGCATACACACAAAAACATCATCCCAATTTAATAGAGCCCAGGCTGATATCTTGGAAAGTTTAAACTCGAAAGTAGTATTGCAGCACTCCAGATTGGTCTTGGTCTCAAGACCAAGACTGCTTTTTGAAGGAATCATTCTTGTCTCAGACTTGACCAGATTTTTACTCAGTCTTCTTTCATTCTTCTGCAAATCCAACCCAGTCTTGCAGCAAGTTGTGATTCAGCAGCATGAAGTATACATTAATCTATTGGTTTGTGATATTGTGACGAAATTTTCATTTTTGTCACGGCAGCATGAATTCATTCTAATTCATTCCGTAATGGTTGCACGAAATTAAAAGTGAAGCGGGGGGGAGGGGGGGTGGTTATGCTTAGGGTGGGGGGAAAGAGTAAGATTAGGTTATGGTTAAGGTTAGGGTCAGGGTAGGAGTAGGGTTAGTAATAGTGAGTTAAAAAAAAAACCTGTCACGAAAATTTGACTCATTTCATCAAGGGAGCATGAAAAAAAAAATGTGAGACTGGGCTGGCATATCGATATCTTTTGCAAGAGAACAAAGATCCAAGTTTTTAGGGTCCTAGTGCTTCCTGGCTTACTGTATGACTAGCGCATTGCCCATGGGGATCCACTGGCTATAGCTTGGGTAGTGTTTATAAAATAGGCAGCTGACATTTTTTTGGGGTGATAATAAATTCTGTTCTGCAAAAGGTTCTGTAATGATTTGGAATGGCGTGTGAGTCCAGAATATAATTATCAATGTCCATTTGTTCACTGTTGTTCGGTAATAGCCATAATTTCTCCAAAAAATATTAGCAGTATCTTCCGTTTTGGCGGCGTTCATCCTTGACCCAAAACACATAAGCAGACCAAATGACAAATGTCAGCTCTCCCCAGTTTCTCTGTGATGGAAGGTACACACGCACGCATGCAGACACGTACACAGAGGCCACTTTGAATATGTAGATGATTTACTGCCCCCTGCTAGAATGGTGTGTGAGTCCAGAATGTAATTATCACAACCTGGTCTTACGGCAAGTCGTGATTCAGCAGCACGAAATATACATGAATCTATTGGTTTGTGATATTGTGATGAAAAGTGCCTCATTTTTGTCACAACAGCACAAATTCATTCTAATACATTCCGTGATGGCTGCACGAAATTAAAAGTGAGGCAGGGGGGTGGTTATGGTTAGGGTTGGGGATAGGAGTAGGGTTAGGGTTAGGAATAGTGAGTTTAAAAAAAAACGTCATGAAAATTTGACTCATTTCGTGATGGAAGCATGAAAAAAAAGTGAAAATTATCAACGTCCATTTTTCATTCTTGTTAGGTTATATCCATAATTTCTCCAAAAAATATTAGTAGTATCAATGTTCCATTTTGGCAGCGTTCATCCAGACAAAAGAGGAAAAAGACTATCCAGATTGTTACCAGCGCTAACTTGAAAAGCCAGCATCTGTGATGGTATGGAGGTGTGTTAGTGCCCATGGCATGGGCAACTTATACATCTGTGATGGCACCATCAATGCTGAAAGGTACATCCATGTTTTGGAGCAACACATGCTGCCATCCAAGCAACATCTTTTTCAGGGACGTCCCTGCTTATCAGCAAGATAATGCCAAGCCACATTCTGCACGTGTTACAATACCGTGGCTTCGTAGTAAAAGAGTGCGGGTACTAGACTGGCCTGCCTGCAGTCCAGACCTGTCACCCATTGAAAATGTGTGGCACATTATGAAGTGCAAAATATGACAACGGAGACCCCAGACTGTTGAACAACTGAAGTCGTACATCAAGCAAGAATGGGAAAGAATTCCATCTACAAAGCTTCAACAGTTAGTATCCTCAGTTCCCAAACGCTTATTGAGTGTTGTTAGAAGGAAAGGTGATGTAACACGGTGGTAAACATACCACTGTTGCAGCTTTTTTGAAATGGGTTGCAGGCATCCATTTCAAAATGAGCTAATATTTGCACAAAAATAATAAAGTTTATCAGTTTGAACATTAAATATCTTGTCTTTGTGGTGTATTCAATTGAATATAGGCTGAAGATGTATTCTGTTTTTATTTACATTTTACACAATGTCCCTGACAGGCAGGATGCACGGGGATGGTAGGACACAAATGCACAGCTCCGGCAGACAGCTCTGTTTGTTAATGGTCTTTACTAAAAGAAAATGCAGAGGTGAGTACACGAGCAGGCAGTCCAACAAAAGCAGCAGTACAGAAATCATCAGGCAAAATGGCGTGGTCAAAACAACAGGCAGGAAGTCTGGTACACACTATGAGGCAGGCAGGAACAAGAACACAGGTACAGAGCTGGAATGCAGGCACAAGGCAGGACAAACTGGCGGAGAACAATACCACCCAGTGAGCTTATAAAACCCCAGGTGGCAATCAGCAAATCAGGAACAGGTGCACATGGAAAGCACCAGAAGCAGGGCGTGGCCAGAGAGCGAAAGAGAAACACCCATTACCAAGAACCAATAAGAGAAACAGAGACAGACAGACCCAAGCAGAAAAATCCCAACAAAAGAATAAATAAACCAAAACCTGATAACACAAAAGAACAAAACTCAAGCCCTGACAGTACCTCCCCTCCACGGCCGACCCCAGACGGCCCAGGCGAACCAGGATGAGAGGAGTGAAACTCACGAATCAAAGCGGGGTCCCGAACAAAACGGGAGGGAATCCACGACCGCTCCTCAGGGCCATAACCCTCCCAATCCACCAAATACTGAACCCCACGGCCACAGCGGCGAGAGGCCAGGAGCCGCCGCACCGCGAATGCCGGGCCACCAGCCACGAACTGGGCGGGCAGAGAAACGGCAGGAGGGCACAAAGGACTGGACCTAGCAGGTTTAATCTGACTGGTATGAAAGGACGGATGAATGCGGAGTGACCTGGGGAGACGAAGACAAACAGAAACGGTGTTAATAATTCTGGACACAGGAAATGGACCAACGAACCTGGGAGCCAGTTTACGAGACAGTCCTCTCAATTTCAGATGGGAGATAGAAAGCCACACTTTTTGGCCGGGAACATAGGCAGGAGCAGGGGACCTTCTACGGTCAGCGGCAGACTTATAGGCCTGTGAGGTGCGAACTAAAACCCTCTTGGCCCGCTCCCAGGTCCGTCGGCAGCGGAGGATGAGACGAAGTGCAGAAGGAACCGAAGAGTTGAGATCTAGAGGAGGAAACAGAGAGTGCTGATGACCAAAAATGACGTGAAAGGGTGAGTAACCAGTAGATGCTGAAGGCAAATCATTATGGGCTAGTTCAACCCAGGGCAGTTGGACGGACCAGGTGGCAGGCTGCTGGGAGGCTAAAATTCGGAGTCCCTTTTCCAAATCTTGGTTGACCCGCTCTGTTTGACCATTGGCTTGTGGATGGTAACCCGAGCTTAAACTAGCTGAAACCCCAAGGAGACGGCAGAATTCCCTCCAGAAGTGTGATACAAATTGAGGACCCCGATCCGACACAATATCCTGGGGAAAACCATGGATTCTAAAGATGCTCATAAGCATCACCTCCGTGGTTTCCTTGGCTGAAGGTAACTTGGGCAGGGGAACAAAATGAGCCATTTTGGATAATCTATCAACTACGGACAAAATCACAGTGTTTCCTCTAGAGGGCGGAAGACCAGTTACAAAATCTATAGTAATGTGTGACCATGGAAGAGCAGGAACAGACAATGGCATTAACAATCCTGCAGGAGGGCAATTGGGCGTCTTATGCATAGCACAGGTTTGACAAGCATTAACATATTCGATTACATCATTCACCATTCCCGGCCACCAAAATCTCTGCTGAAGTACTGACTGAGTCTTTTTTATACCCGGATGGCAAACAAAGCAGCTGTCGTGTCGCCACTTGATTACTTCCCCCCTGAGTGCAGCAGGAACAAAAAGCCTATCAGCAGGACAGGCGGATGGCACCGGAACCCCATCAGCTGCCGACCGGACTCTCGACTCGATTTCCCATGTGAGAGCGGAAACAAAACAGGAAGCAGGCAGGATGGGTTCAGGATCTGCTGGGGCGTTGACAAGTTCCCCCATGACAAGACAAGGCATCGGGTTTCCCGTTTTTTGTCCCAGGCCGGTATGACAACACGAAATTGAATCTGCTAAAAAATATTGCCCACCTAGCTTGACGAGCGTTAAGGTGTTTGGCTGATCGCAAATACTCCAGATTTTTATGATCGGTATAAACCAGAAAAGGTGTTTGTGCCCCCTCCAGCCAGTGGCGCCACTCCTCCAAGGCCACCTTTACCACCAACAGCTCGCAGTCCCCGATGCTGTAATTTCGCTCAGCAGGTGTCAGCTTCTTGGACAAATAGGTGCACGGATGCAGCCTATTGTCTTCAGCACATCGTTGAGACAGTACCGCACCCACTCCAAAATCGGAAGCGTCTACCTCTACCACAAACTGTCAGGCGGGGTCAGGGAGGAGCAGCACGGGGGCCTCAGTAAAGTGATTCTTTAAGACCCTGAAAGTGTTCTCGCACTCCGGCGTCCAGGAAAATGACCGGAGGGATGATGTGATGTCATGAAGAGGAGCTGCAATGGAACTGAAATTACGAATGAACTTGCGGTAGAAATTAGCGAAGCCCAGGAATTTCTGGACCTCCTTATGAGAAGATGGAACAGGCCAATCTTGTACCGCAGCCACCTTGGCAGGATCCATTTTAATTTCACCTTCTGAAATCACAAACCCCAAGAAATAAACAGAAGATTGGTGAAATTCATATTTTTCAGCTTTGACAAACAGGCTGTGGCTTAACAGGGTCTGAAGTACGGTGCGATCATGTTCAATATGCGAATCTAGATCAGGTGAGAAGATCAAAATATCGTCCAGATAAACAAATACAAACTTATTCAAATAGTTCCGCAACACATTATTTACCAGGTTTTGAAACACAGCTGGGGCATTTGTGAGACCAAATGGCATCACTAAATATTCATAGTGCCCCGAGGGTGTATTGAACGCCGTTTTGCACTCGTCTCCTTCTCTGATCCGAACAAGATGATACGCATTACG
The DNA here is from genome assembly GCF_902500255.1 of Thalassophryne amazonica. NCBI lineage: Eukaryota > Metazoa > Chordata > Actinopteri > Batrachoidiformes > Batrachoididae > Thalassophryne > Thalassophryne amazonica. The sequence continues at coordinate 79,907,041 of NC_047111.1, forward strand.
GAGATCTAATTTCGTAAACACCGTAGCGCCTTCCAATAACTCAAAAGCTGATGAGATGAGCGGCAGAGGATAACTGTTCTTAATGGTAACTTCGTTAAGCCCCCGGTAATCAATGCATGGGCGGAGTGATTTATCTTTCTTCTCCACGAAGAAAAACCCCGCCCCAGCAGGTGACGAGGAGTGATGAATTAGCCCAGCTGCTAAGGACTCCTGTATGTACTCGTTCATTGCGTGGCGTTCAGGTGCCGACAGAAAATAGTTTTCCCTGGGGTGGGCTTGCCCCAGGAAGGAGCTCGATGGCGCAATCATACACACGATGAGGAAGTAGTGATTTGGCCCTGCTTTTGCTAAAAACTGTAGCTAAATCATGATAGCAAGCAGGAACCCCATTGAGATCCGGATTAGCAACAGGCTGAGAGAGAACTGATCTTGAAAGACAGGAGTTATCACAAGCTGGGCCGCATGACCCAATTTTCCCCTCAGCCCAATTAAAATGAGGACAGTGCTGCTGTAACCAGGGGTGCCCCAGAATAAGCGGATGTGTCATCTTGTCAAACACATGAAAACTGATCATTTCGGAGTGATTCTCTGTCACAATCAAAGAAACAGACTGAGTGCGGTGAGTGACATGTCCCAGTTCACGGCCATCCACAGCACGCACCACCAGAGGGCGCGAGAGCTCTACTAAATTCAGATGCAGGGACCTGGCAAGAGAGGACTGAATTAAATTTGCGTCAGAACCGGAATCAGTGAAGGCTGACAAGGAAACAGAGGAATGCTCAGAGGAGAGCCTCACAGGAATAACATTTTGTGCTGTGGATGGAGAAATAGAATTTAGACTCACCCATATGTCTGACTTTGGCCGCAAGGTGGCACCCCTGGCTAGGCAATGACTAATCATGTTTCCTGAATCGCCACAGTAAAAACAAAGTCCGTTGTCACGACAACGCTGCTTCTCAGCGGAGGAGAGGTGAATGCGGCCCAGCTGCACGGGCTCCTTCGTGCTCCGACGCGGAGAATCAGCGTCAACCTTACTGGAGGAGGTGCAGAGAAGTGGAGATTTGGAGCGGCTGGCTGGGTGCTGGACGGCACGCCGTGGAAGGTCTTGCAGGCGCGGGTCGGTCCGGATGGCGAGAGCGATGAGCTGATCCAGGTCGTCGGGGAGATTCACAGACACCATCCATCGTTGTCCAGTTTGTACTGACAGGCGGGATGCATGGGGATGGAAGGACACAAATGCACAGCTCCGGCAGACAGCTCTGTTTGTTAGTGGTCTTTACTAAAGGAAACTGCAGAGGTCGGTACACGAGCAGGCAGTCCAACAAAAGCAGCAGTACAGAAATCATCAGGCAAAATGGCGTGGTCAAAACAACAGACAGGAGGTCTGGTACACACTATGAGGCAGGCAGGAACAGGAACACAGGTACAGAGCTGGAATGCAGGCACAAGGCACGACAAACTGGCAGAGAACAATACCACCCAGTGAGCTTATAAAACCCCAGGTGGCAATCAGCAAATCAGCAACAGGTGCACATGGAAAGCACCAGAAGCAGGGCGTGGCCAGAGAGCTAAAGAGAAACACCCATTACCAAGAACCAATAAGAGAAACAGAGACAGACAGACCCAAGCAGAAAAATCCCAACAAAAGAATAAATAAACCAAAAACCTGATAACACAAAAGAACAAAGCTCAAGCCCTGACAGTCCCAACTTCATTGGAACTGGGGTTGTATTTTTTAGGTTTTATTTCTACTCACTTTCAGATGTCTGTTTAGTTGTTTGCCACCTTGTGTTCATTTAGTTGTCACGTGTGTCTTTTGTTCTTCTAAAAATTGGTCCACCCTGCCTTCACTGTGCCTTCACTGCGCACGCGTATGGACTGACTCTGAGACTCTTTACACCCAAAGTGATAAAGGGAATAATGTAATTATTAACCATCAGATGACAAATTAAAACCCCTTAAATCAATCTTAAGTCAGTTTTAAGCAGAAATGAGGCTGTTTTAACCAGAAACGAGGTGATAATCAGTGAATCGCTACTAACGTTCCGAAATGATAGGCACAGCAGCACATCAGAGTCAGACGCTGCTGTGGCACTCTGATTGCTTCCTCCATCTTTTATTATGAAATAATGCTGGATTTATGTGGAAATGATTGTTGTACAAAAGCTTCAGATATTTGTTACTGAGATACAGTAGTGTTCAGAATAATAGTACTGCTGTGTGACTAAAAAGATTAATCCAGGTTTTGAGTATATTTCTTATTGTTACATGGGAAACAAGGTACCAGTAGATTCAGTAGATTCTCACAATCCAACAAGACCAAGCATTCATGATATGCACACTCTTAAGGCTATGAAATTGGGCTATTAGTAAAAAAAAAAAAGTAGAAAAGGGGGTGTTCACAATAATAGTAGTGTGGCATTCAGTCAGTGAGTTTGTCAATTTTGTGGAACAAACAGGTGTGAATCAGGTGTCCCCTATGTAAGGATGAAGCCAGCACCTGTTGAACATGCTTTTCTCTTTGAAAGCCTGAGGAAAATGGGACGTTCAAGACATTGTTCAGAAGAACAGCGTAGTTTGATTAAAAAGTTGATTGGAGAGGGGAAAACGTATATGCAGGTACAAAAAATTATAGGCTGTTCATCTACAATGATCTCCAATGTTTTAAAATGGACAAAAAAAAAAACCAGACGCGTGGAAGAAAACGGAAAACAACCATCAAAATGGATAGAAGAATAACCAGAATGGCAAAGGCTCACCCATTGATCAGCTCCAGGATGATCAAAGACAGTCTGGAGTTACCTGTAAGTGCTGTGACAGTTAGAAGACGTCTGGTGAGCTAATTTATTTGCAAGAATCCCCCGCAAAGTCCCTCTGTTAAATAAAGACATGTGCAGAAGAGGTTACAATTTGCCAAAGAAGACATCAACTGGCCTAAAGAGAAATGGTAGGAATATTTTGTGGACTGATGAGAGTAAAATTGTTTCTTTTTGGGTCCACGGACTGCAGGACAGTTTGTGAGACGACCCCCAAACTCTGAATTCAAGCCACAGTCACAGTGAAGTCAGTGAAGCATGGTGTGCAAGCATCATTATATGGGCATGTTTCTCCTACTATGGTGTTGAGCCTATATATCACATACCAGGTATCATGGATCAGTTTGGATATGTCAAAATACTTGAAGAGGTCATGTTGCCTTATGCTGAAGAGGACATGCCCTTGAAATGGGTGTTTCAACAAGACAATGGACCCCAAGCACACTAGTAAACGAGCAAAATCTGGTTCCAAACCAACCAAATTAATGCCTCGCAGATGTGAGAATCATGAAAAACTGTGGTTATACAACTAAATAATAGTTTAGTGATTCACAGGATTGCTAAAAAACAGTTGAACATAATAGTTTGAGTTTGTAGCATCAACAGCAGATGCTACTATATTGTGAACACCCCCTTTTCTACTTTTTTACTAATAGCCCAATTTCATAGCCTTAAGAGTGTGCATATCATGAATGCTTGGTCTTGTTGGATTTGTGAGAATCTACTGAATCTACTGGTACCTTGTTTCCCATGTAACAATAGTAATATACTCAAGACCTGGATTAATCTTTTTAGTCACATAGCACTACTATTATTCTGAACACTACTGTAGATGATGACTGGAGTGCAGTTTTAAGCAGAAACGAAGCAATAATGAATCACTGTGACGCTCCAAGATGAGCTGCTGACACTCCGAAATGACGCTTGCGTAGTGAAGGCAGGGTGGAGCAGATTTTTATGGGGGACTGTTTGGTCGGTGACACTGGGTCCCTTAATTTGCACACCTGTTGTTTATTAGTTTGTTAGTATTTAAGCACTCACCTGTTTTCTGTTAATTGTCCATTCATTCCCTTTGTCTGCTCTTTGTGTTCTTTGTAAGTATATTTATGGTTTCAGCTATTTACCTGTTGTCAGTGAACCAATTTTGTCTAGTGTTAGTTTTTCCCTGCATTTTCACTGTTTTGTGCCACCTCTGTCTTTGGATTTTCTTTTTGTGCTCATTTTGCCTCACAAACCTGTTGGACTGTTTGCACATTACTTGGATAATAAATCACATGGGTTTGGACACACCACCTGTCTGACCACTGTCTGCAATTTTGGGTTCACTACAACAGCTTACCATAACAGTCTTTGCAACTGACTAGGCGTGCTTATAATCAGCCAAGCAAATATGGCACACCCGATAGGCAAACATTAGCTTTGAATGATGCAAACTTTGTTCCATCATCCTGAAATTACACTTTAGTGCATGCATGTCATCACTGAACCAAGGCCTCTGTTTTTGGTGGCAGTAACGTCTAACAGGTGCCACTAAACCAAGAAACACCTGGAAGAGCTGTATTAAGATTATCTGTCAGACAGCACCTTTTTGACAACTTTGACCAATCGTCTCAAAAAGTTAATCACCTGGAGAAACTCAACCAGTGAATGTTTCTATGAGGTTTGGTGAAAATCTGTTCACATGTTTCAGAGTTAAGACGTTTAGTAAAGATCTTAACAAGCCTTGGTTTACAACTCAATTACTGAATGCCCAGAGATTTTTTTTTCTGCTGCCAGCCCCGTCCTCTTTGCAAAACATGTAGGAATTAACATGCAGCTCAAGTGAAAAGTTTCTGTCTGTGCCTTCAAGTGTTAATTGGCACATTCCAAAGAAACATTAGGCTGCTTTTCTTTGCTGACACCTGTGGCCAGGACACATTCTTCTGTCATGTCTGATTGAGCCTGAGTGCCAAAGTGCTGTTTCAGCTGAAGATCACTTCTCACTTTGTCTGCCACCATTAGGTTCCACTGCCCCTGCAACATTATTCATTTTGCTGTCAATTTCATTGAGGTCATATCTTATTTCATGTACTAAGATTAACCATTTTTCATTTTCTGTTTTATTTAGCCAACAAACAGATGTCCACATTTACCCTATTTTTATCATTTGATCCGAGATGTGTTTTCTATTTGTCATTAAAAAACACTTATTTTAATAATTGTCTGTAATTTTAATAACGGCAGAAGAATTTCTGATGAAAATCCTTCATGAATGGTAATTTGGTTGTAGGCTGAACACTAATTCCAATGACCATTTACTCTACAAAGTTCATAATGTCATAAAACTGGGATTGGCACCCCCCCCCCCCCCAAAAAAAAAAAAAAAATCATTTTGGAATAACAGCAAGCCAAAGAAAAGGCTTGTTACTATACAAAGCACATAAATGTAGCATACAATTGTCATAACTAGCAGTTTCCACATTCTCAAGGTACGTCTTTCTTCCATTTGCCATAGGTGTATTTTTGGCAGTGTACACAACGTTCAGTGCCAACGTTCCTGCAAATGTTTGTTTTGAAGTTCCTCTGCAAGCTCCAGCATGAACAATTACAGACTTTCTTTGGTTCCTGTACATGCTGTGTTATATGGCTGGGGGGGCCTGGCTGCCGGTTTGTTTGTCTTTTGGTTTTCCTCCCAGGTGGCGTGCATTTGGGACTGAGTGGCTGTGTTGCTGAGGCTGTCAGGACCTCACCCTGATCACCTGCGACTCGTCAGGACTCACAGCTGTGGTGCATCTGGATGGATTGGAACATGTTGGCATTTTAAGACTGGAGTGCACAGTGGTATTTGCCAGAGACTCGACCTTGTGACCAGGACGGGTGAGATCGTCGTCTTGGGAGCCATCTCATCAGCAGCGGATGCTGAGAACGTCCAGGTTTGATGCACAGTCCTGTGAAAGAGGAGGGGGTGAGGTCTCACGCTCGTCAGCACACTTCCTGAGGTACGTTAGATTTTGTGACTAACAGTTATACAGTCAGTAAATGTGGTGTCCCTCACACCTTATTGTATTGAGCTGTTTGTAGTCATGTATCAGCTTCCACTGCGGTGGAGTTTTGTGAACTGGATGTTCCATGCCTGCAGGTTGGAAGCTGATCATTAATCAAGCCAGGAAGTGTTTGCTGTTTGTACACCTTTAAGTGTCTGTGTGTAGAGTGTGGACTCACATAATGGTTCCTTCTTCACAGACTCGGTTGTTGCGGCCACCTGGGGGTGTCGGCGGGGTCCTTGGGTCCGAAACAGCTTCTGGCTCCGGACCGGTAGCGCTGCTGGGAGCGCACCCACGCCAGGCCGCACCTTTTGTTATTATATTTTCACTGTTTATGTATTAAATTCAGTTAGCCTTTGTACCGTGCTCTGCTTATTTCATACTGGGTCCTTCAAACGCTGGTCGGTTCTCCGAGCTGCGTCCGACCACATAACATGCTGTGTAAAACGTGGATTGTGGCAGCCATGTCGAACAGGTTGTAAAACACAGCCATGGGCCATCTCCCTGTTCCTTCACGCATGGAGTAGTTGCGTAATTCTGGTCCATGTTATCAACACTGCATTTGAAATGGTTGTAATCAACAACAGTGTTCGGTTTTTTGTTTTCGGGTGTCCACAACTTCCACTTTCTGATGCATGGTGTTTAGAAGACAGATTTCTTTTTTTTTTTTTTTTTTTTTTTTGCGTACACCGTCAGCAAGGCACTTCCAGATGTGAACACCTATGTTGAGTACAACTGGCGGTCCGAGGTTTCCTTTGCAATTGCTGATAGCTCCTGACAATTTTTGTTGATGGTGCCAAGCAGAATTGCTTTTCATTGAAGAAGCCTGTTAGCCAAAGACAGAGAGGTGAGGAAATTGTCCAATTGTCCACCGGACGAGTGGGATCTTTTCCCAAGTAAGGGATGGTATTACACATGTATTTCATGTCCAGATCTGCTGCAGTCCAAAACTTGTCAGGCTTGGATGCAATGTACTGCAGAAAGCGACAACGAACCTTTGACGGAAATAATTGCTCATCCACTGTAACATGCTGCCTGGACTGTACGACGACACGTACATTTGAACAAACCGCTGCCAGATGTCAGAAATTGCTGCAAATTTGTCAGTTTGTAAGCATTCCTCATGGGTGTCGTTGTTGTCGAAGTGAAGGTACCGCTTTATGAAGAAAGCGGTATGGGTCCTTATGGCTTTGATATCTGGGTTGCCACAATCTATGGCCCACATGAATCGCATGGCACCAATGTAGCCCTTGGCAGCCCTTCAGAAAAGGATTGCAAGGGATGCTATAACCTCATAGACAATCAACTGCCAGCTGGGGTCTGTTCTACGGCCCTCCTGGACTGTGCAGTCTCTGATGGTCAACAACATACTGTTATCCACCAAACACAGGAAGCTTTGAAGGCGACTCATGATTTTGTATTTTGCAAACTCTGTTAGCCCCTCCAGATCCACTGAATGCTGTCTGTGGAGTTTCATGAACCGACACAGTCTCCAACTTTTGCATTGGAACCACACAGTGCCATTTTTTGCCTTCTCTGTGGATCCAGGTATTATGCTCAAATCAGCAACTTTTTGTTTTTTGCAACGAGGGGGGTTGCCATGCGTTGTGTCTTCCTCCTCATCCAATGTAGCCTCTGTGTTTGAACTGTCCTGCTCAATCACATACTTGCCTGCCCATCTCCTGGTGCGTCTTTGGAGGGGAGGAGTTGCTGGTGCAAGAGCAGTTGCATCCTCATCACTTGAAGAATCGGTGATGGCGTTTTCATTCTGAAATGCAAAGTCACCCACGTTTCCACCATCAGATTCACAGTCCAACATGCTCTGTAGCATTGCTAAGGCCTCCTGAGTGCTGATCCTTCTTGACTGGACTGGTTGTGACATTGTAAAATCTGGGGTCTGGGGTGAAAGGCATCCTCTATTTATGGTTGTTTCTCTCAGCTCAGTTATATAACAAAGGGAGGAGATTGGTGCCGAAGTGAAACTGGCTGGGCCTTCAAGTGTTAATTGGCACATTCCAAAGAAACAATAGGCTGCTTTTCTCTGCTGACACCTGTGTCAGCAGAGCACCTGTGTGCTATACAAAGCACACAGGGATTCAGCTCATTTATATAACAAAGGGAGGAGGTTGGTCATATGCTAAACTTTGGGGGGATTTTCACTGCAGACTAAAGTCTGCTCTCTGGGCCTACAAGTGTTTTAAGGAAAAATAATAAACACTACAGAAAATACATTTCTCATCCTACTCCTCTAAACCATGGTGTGTATAAATCATCCATCCATCCATCCATCCATTTTCTTCCGCTTTATCCGGAGTCGGGTCGCGGGGGCAGCAGCTCAAGCAAAGCCGCCCAGACCTCCCGATCCACACACACCTCCCCCAGCTCCTCCGGGGGAACCCCAAGGCATTCCCAAGCCAGCCGAGAGATGTAATCCTTCCAGCATGTCCTGGGTCTTCCCCGGGGCCTCCTCCCAATGGGATGTGCCCGGAACACCTCTCCAGCGAGGCGTCCAGGGGGCATCCGGAAAAGATGCCCGAGCCACCTCAACTGACTCCTTTCGACGTGGAGGAGCAGCGGCTCGACTCCGAGCTCCTCCCGAGTGACCGAGCTCCTCACCCTATCTCTAAGGGAGCGCCCAGCCACCCTGCGGAGGAAACTCATCTCGGCCGCTTGTACCCACGATCTCATTCTTTCGGTCATGAGCCAAATCTCATGACCATAGGTGAGGATTGGAACATAGATCGATCGGTAAATCGAGACCTTTGCCCCCCTACTCAGCTCTCTCTTCACTACGACGGTCCGATACAGCGACCGCATCACTGCAGATGCTGCACCGATCCATCTATCGATCTCACGCTCCATCCGTCCCTCACTCGTAAATAAGACCCCAAGATACTTAAACTCCTCCACTTGAGGCAAGGACACTCCACCGACCTGAAGAGGGCAAAGCACCTTTTTCCGGTCGAGAACCATGGCCTCGGATTTGGAGGTGCTGATTTTCATCCCAGACGCCTCACACTTGGCTGGCAAACCACCCCAGTGCACGCTGAAGGTCCTGATTTGACGAAGCCAACAGAACCACATCGTCCGCAAACAGCAGAGACGAGATTCTGTGGTTCCCAAACCACACCCCCTCTACACCCTGGCTGCGCCAGGCTGAACAGAACTGGTGACAAAGGGCAGCACTGGCGGAGGCCAACGTACACTGGAAACAGGTTTGACTTACTACCGGCAATGCGAACCAAGCTCCTGCTGCGATCATACAGGGACCGGATAGCCCTTAGCAAAGGACCCCGGACCCCGTACTCCCGGAGCACTCCCCACAGGGTTCCCCGAGGGACACGGTCGAACGCCTTCTCCAGATCCACAAAACACATGTGGACACTGTTGACTCTGACTGGGGATGTTGTTGGGCGGTGGAAGGAGTACTTCGAGGATCTCCTCAATCCCATCGTCACGTCTTCCGAAGAGGAGGCGGGGACTGGGGACCCGGAGGCGGACTCATCCATTGCCCAGGTGGAGGTCGCCGAGGTGGTTGGAAAGCTCCTCGGTGGCGGGGCTCCTGGGGTGGATGGGGTCCGTCCTGAGTGCCTTGAGTCTCTGGATTGGCAGACCGGGGTGGTGGTCCCTCTGTTTAAGAAGGGGGACCGGAGGGTGTGTTCCAACTATAGGGGGATCACACTCCTCAGCCTCCCCGGTAAGGTCTATTCCAGAGTACTGGAGAGGAGAATTCGACCGATGGTCGAACCTCGGATTCAGGAGGAGCAGTGTGGTTTTCGTCCTGGTCGCAGCACACTGGACCAGCTCTACACGCTCCATCGGGTGCTCGAGGGTTCATGTGTATAAATCATATAGAAATAAATATATTCACTCTACTACATTTTTGAAAAACAAAACAAAAAAACACTATTTTAGTGAAAAATTTGAGCGGTGTTCAAAATATATTAGGACAACATGGAAAACTATTAACCGGTTGCTATTATGGCAAAATTCTAGAGTTACCCAAAGAGTTTGTTGATGGTTAAAAGTCTCAGTAATCTACTGACTTTAGTTGAAAAAAAATTATTATTATTTTTTTTTTTTTTAATATTAGGCAGGAACTAGCAAAGAAAATCCCTTTTTTATGGAAGTCTTTTGGACTTTATAACAAGAAAATATCCAAACATTTCTTATTTTAAGCTTCCTGACATCGAAGAAATAAGTGAAATAATTGATGAACTAAAAACTTCATTAGATAGCCATGGCAACATTCCAGCTTTTCCTGTCAAGGATGTGAAACAACTAATATTACAACCACTTTACATTTTTTTCCTTGATACTGAAAACAGACTTTGTACCTCAGGATTTAAAAAATGCTAAGGTTATTGCTTTGTTATGCTGCTTTAAGAACCATAGACCTATATCAATTTTGGCACATTTCTCAAAAAGTTAAAAAATATATATATATTTATAAAAGGGTTACCCTACATTTAGACTCTAATGCAGTTCTTTACAAATGCCAATATGGTTTTCGTAAAAACCATTGTACTTATACATAGCACTTCATTACTTGACAGACAGGGTTACCTCTGCACAAAATAATAATGCATTTACTTGTAGTACCTTTATACACCTGCCCAAGGCATTCATTAATGTTAACCATTATTTTGCAGATTTTCACCCTTCACAATTCTGAACCAATCAAACACAATTTTCTATACAGTATAGGGATGCTAAACTATGGAACAACATTTCCCACCTGGCAAAAAAAATGTTATACTACAAAAAGTTTTAAAAGATGTTTAAAAGCTCATTCAATTAATTGGTCTCATAACTGTTTTTTTTTTTTTTTTTTTGCACATTTGTCATTATTTGCATGAATTTATTTTATTAATATGGTTGTGACTAAAGCTTCATCGTTATTTTAATGGTGTCTATGTGCATAATTTTTAATAGGTTTATTTATGATGTTTTTTATTTTTTATTATCATTGCTATTTTTGTTTAAACTTAATGTAATGTTTCATTTTGAGGTGGAGACTTTCTGCATCTCTGGTATCTTTTAAAATTTGGATGCAGACACACCTGAGCAGCCAAAATAGTCCGCTGCACCGATGGCACACAGGGTAAGAATATTAAATAGAAATGCTATTTAAAAAAAACAAAACAAAAAAAACTTGAGGATAAAATTAGACTGCATGCAGAGAATGTCCTTTAATTTTCAAGTCATGTTTAGTCTTTCCAACTAAATGCAAATTGTGTCGATTAGTGGAACACCATAAGATGTTCTGACGTATGTTTTCAACAGCCCTGTTGGTGCTTTCATGGATGATCTGGTGATGGTAACTGCTCAGAGCATTCAGAAATTCACCAGCTGGACAGGATGGTTTCAAATTAGGAAATTCCAGGTGATTAATCCTCCAGAAACCGCTGTCAGAACCTTGGTCCTGTCAGACCCTTATAAGACACTGAGTGACTCAGGTGGCTGGCTGGCAGTTGGAGCCATGGCAGGCGGTATTTGGCACTAAAAAGCTCTAGTTTATCCTTTTGTTAGTTGCTGCTGGTTTTGTGAGGAAGACTGTTCTACGCTTAGTGAGTCCTACCACAAAACCAAACACTGTTTGATGTTATAACAAAAGAACTTCTAAAATACTCCCATGTCTTCAGAACAATAGATGCACCAAACTGACACATTTTTGCAGCTTGCAGCATGCAATGCTGCAAGCTTTTTCTACTTGTTATTCATACATCAGTAGCGTCAGTGTCACTTGAATTTATGATAATTGAAATATTTTGCAGTGCCACCCTCCTCCTCCTCCTCATTTCTGACAGTTCACACCCCTGTGTTTGTAATTATTACTGATAAGCTGAGTACATTTAAATGGCGCCTGCTGCCCGAGGCTGAGTTAAGTGCATCTGTGACATAATCATAGGCTTTGGAAGTGTTGTATTTAGATTTGAAGCATTTCTGGTACTGTCGCTACAAGCCTTTACTAATAAACAAAATCCTGTTCGCTGCTGGCTGCATTCGTTTCATGCACCCACAACAACTATTCCAGGAATCCGCGGACAAATGTCAGGTAAGGTGCAGAGTGATAGCACAAATTCTTTTTCTGAAAGTCACATGTATTTCGGACAAACTGGGGAGAGCTGATGTTTGCTGTTTGGTCTGTTTATGTATTTTTAGATCAAAGAAAGCCACAAAAACAGAAAGTTGATAGGACTAATGTTTTTGGAGAAATTGGGGATATTAACTAACAACAGTGAACAATGGGTGTTGATAATTGCATTCTGGACTCACACACCATTCCAGCAGGGGGGTGGTAAATCATCTAGATATTAAAAGCAAAGTGTCCTCTGTATATGTGTGTGTGTGCGCCTGTGTGCATGTGTGTACCTTCAAATACGGACAAACGGGAGCGCTGACATTTGCCATTTGGTATGCTTATGTAGTTTGGGTCACGGATGAAAACGGAATGTTTTCAGCCACCAAAACAGAACGTTGATAGGACTAATATTTTTGCACAAATTACGGATATTACATAACAACAGTGAACAATGGACACTGATAATTATGTTCTCGACTCACATGCTGGCTCACAGCAGGGGGCGGTAAATCATGTATAAAAGCCAAGTGGTCTCACATGACAATTATATGTAGCCTTTTCCAGAGCAAGGTCACTTGCCGATGATTTTGTTAAAACTGTTGTAACTTCAAAACAAGGACTCATAGATAATAAAATAATAACACAGAATAATGTCTATCCTCATTTATTGAGAATGTGTGAAGTTTTGACTCATTAGGTGCAATTTTGACAAACGGGTTCTTCAGAATGCAAAAGATGGCGCACCACGCCCCGCCTTTTCTGGGTCATGCTCAAAACTTATCAATCATCCCTCATATGCCAGGTTTGGTGGACATCAGAATGAAAAAACATCATTTTTATCTTTGACCACAGTGATTTTGACCTGTTCAAAATAATTAGGGGAACACAGTGTTCCTCTAATTAGTTTTTTTGATATTTGTGTTATCCTCGTTATTTGGCTTGAGCGCCTATATTTTCTTTTCTTTTATTAATGATATTATACAGTCTTATGCTTTAAATGATTAAAAAAAAAATCAGTAATTATTTCTTCCTAAACAAATCATTCAAGGGCAGTTCTGAGGTTGAGTGTCATTCACTTATTCAGTTTGGTGGAAATAAGGCAAAGAAAATGAGAGGAGTAGGGGAGCAAACCAAAATTTTGACTTTTGAATCCACTGACCTTGTCCTTTGCCAAAACAACCTGGTAATATCAATTCTGGAGTTGTCCTACATATACACAGCAAGTTTGGTGAAAACTAGTCCAAGCATCTTTAGAGGAGTCGTGGAACAAACAAACAGACACACGAACAAAGATTCTCAAATTACAGTATGAAGGTTTGAAGCTGCAGCGTCTGTAGTGACATCACTACAGAAGATGTTTGTCCGAACAACACATTAGCATGTTGGCAATGAGGATAAATCAGTTTTGTTTTTTTAAGTGAAACAATTAAATCCTGCACCGACACAAGAGAAAGTTCAACAAAGATGTCAGTATCCTCGATGAAAAAGTTTTGGACTTTTTACTTTGGTGCTGATGGAGAGTATACAGCAGTTAAAACAAAAGGATAAATTAGCAACACATGCTGTTCCTGTCAAGATGGAAAGAAAGACCACAAGCTGGCCAAGTCAGTCAACCATCTGAATGCTGCCGTGTAGGTGGACAATGAAGGGTGGAAGTATCTGGTGAAGAATAATGAGGCCTACCGCCAGAGAGGGGTAACTCCCCACTGCCACCATCTGAGCCTGCAGACATAGAGCGACACACACAACTAAATCAACATCAGACTGTGTCCTGATGGGTTTCATCAAGGGGAATGACAGTAATGACTTTGATCCTGACAGTGATGTAGTGATTGAGAAATCCTTTTATACTGGAGAGAATTGAAAGAAGCTGGAAATGGGAAAGGTTCAAGGGGCAACTGTTTCAGAGAGCAGATTAAAGAAGGAAAGAAAACACCTACTAGTTATATAATGTGTGACAATGTTCAACAACCTGTCTGTGAGACTAAGATAAAGACTTACCTTAGAGACCAAATTATTTCTTATTCATCTCACCTGTCCAGGTCCAGGAGAACTAGACAAAAAGACCTTACTGCAGAAATTTTAAAACTTGACTGTCAGTGTAGCAATAGGAATTGCCTATATGTTTTTGGTTCCTACCCGGACTGAGCTGAGTGATGCACACTGAGAAAAACGTGACTTCGGTTATGACTTATATACCTGTTCAATAAATGTTCCCTGTGAGCAGGGGAAATGCTCAACCGTCCAGTTTGTAGAGTCATGAGACAGAACAAGCTGAAACATGGTGGCAGCGGTTTCTAAAATTGGACTACCAGTCGTGTTGGAGCTGTGAGAAAGGAGGGAACAGGTACCACCAAACAGGGAATGAATGAAGTTAACTAGCACTAGCCATTAGCCCGAGGATGGAGAAACGCTTAAGTGTGCTAGATATGGATGGATTAAAACCACCTCAACAGTGGTGCATGGACTCTGCCAATCTCTCAAAGTCGTGGAAAGCTTGGAGAGAAGAATTCACGCTGTATGTAGATTTTGCAATGCCAGAGGCAGAAGAAAGGTCACGAGTTCAACTTTTCTACTATCTAATCAGAGAACAAGGCAGAGAGCTCTGTAGTACGCTAATGGGCTCCGCAGCTAAAGTGACAGTGAGAGATTTGATGGGCAAGTTAGATGAACATTGCAACCCAAAAGTAAATGAAACAGTGGAACGGTACAAATTTTTTGCTCGCAATCAAGCTCCGGGAGAAAGTATCGACAAATACGTGACAGACTTGAGAATGCTAGCTGGCTCATGCAACTTTGGGCAGCTGAGAGATTCACTGATACGCGACAGGATTGTCTGTGGCATGTACAGTTCAGGTTGGAGGGCGAGGCTACTCTGAGAGGGCGACCTTAACCTGGACAAATGTCTCGAGCTTTGTAGAGTAATGGAGATCTCACGTGAGTACAGCAAGACAATGGAAGGACAAGCAACAAGGAGCGTGAAGTACGGTGAAGTATCATGCAAATACTGTGGGAAAACTCATGAGAAACGGAAACAAAAATGCCCCGCTTTTGGGAAAAGATGTAAAAACTGCGGCAAGAACAATCACTTTGCAGTAATGTGTAGAAGCAAAACCAGAAATAAAGAGCACAAGACAACCGTACATACTGTAGCAGAAAGTGATTCGGACTCATGTGAGGACATAATGACTGTCACTGCAGTAACTAAGACCACAGCTGAAGTAAACCACATAGGGGATAAACAGAATAAAAAGGAACAACTGTTTGCAGGAATGTTGATTGACAACAATGTTGTGCATTTTCAGATCGACTGTGGTGCAACCTGCAATGTCATTCCAATCAACATGTTGAACCCAAATGTGAAACTGGAACACACGGACAAGGTTCTGGTAATGTACAATAAAGCAAAATGGTCTCCATTAGGAAAATGTAAAGTAAAGATGACAAATCCAAGCAATAAGAAAAAGTACAGAGTGGAGTTCCAAGTTGTAGGAGAAGAATGCAAAACTGCTTTACTAGGGCGGAGTGCAAGTGAAGCATTGAAACTCATCCAGGTACAATACGACAACATTTATGCTCTAGACAGTATTGTGACCAAAAGGCCAGTGATTCAGGACAAATGGCTGATGCAAGACATAAAGACAGAGTTTCATGATGTATTTACAGGTGACGGCTGCTTGCAAGGTGAATGTAGGCTTGAAATAGATACAACAGTGCAGCCGGTTAAACTCCCAAAGCGCAGAGTACCAGTATCAATGATGAAATCACTAAAAGAGGAACTCATGAGTGTTGTGGACAGGCAAATAATAGCACCAGTTGAGAGGAGTACGGAGTGGATCAGTGGAATGGTGTCGGTGCAGAAACCCAATGGCAGGCCTAGAATATGCATAGACCCAAGACCACTTAACAAAGCCTTGAAAAGGAGCCACTTTCCACTTCCAACAATCTGATGTTTTACCAGACCTGGCAAACGCGAAAGTCTTCACAGTGTGTGATGTGAAGCATGGATTCTGGCACGTGAAGTTGGAAGAAGAGTCAACTTATTTAACAACTTTTGCAACACCCTTTGGTCGTTTCCGTTGGCTGAGGATGCCAATGGAATAAGTCCAGTGCCAGAAATATTTCAACGCAAACTCACACAAGCACTTGAAAATTTACAAGGCACATACATTATTGCAGATGATGTACTGATCACAGGAGAAGGTGAAACAAAGCAGGATGCGGTGAAAAACCATGACAAGAATCTCAGGCTCTTCTTGGAAAGATGCAGAGAACAGAACATAAAGCTGAATGCAGAGAAACTCAAACTCAGACAAGAGGAGGTCCCATACATAGGACATTTGCACACGGCAGAGGGACTCCGGGCAGACCCAGAGAAGGTACGCGCGGTTTCTGAGATGCCCGCACAAACGAATGTGAAAGGAGTGCAAGGACTGGTAGGAGTTGTGAACTACCTGTCAAAGTTTTATGAACATTTGTCAGATGATTGTGAGATACTGAGGCAACTCACACACAAAGAGAATCTCTGGGAATGGACTGAGATACATGAAGATGCATTCAAACGCATAAAAGAAAAAATCACACAGGTTCCAATACTGAAATACTACAGCCCAGAAGAAGAGCTCACTTTACAATGTGATGCGAGCGAAACAGGGCTTGGTGCAGCTCTGACACAAGGTGGCAAACCACTTGCCTATGCAAGTCGTGCTTTGACGACTACAGAAACAGGATACGCACAGATTGAAAAAGAATGTTTGGCTATAGTTTTCGGCATGGAAAAATTTCACCAATACACATATGGCCGACTTGTGAGAGTACAATCAGACCACAAGCCTCTAGGGACAATAATCAAAAAAACACTCATCAATGCACCAAAAAGACTCCAACGTATGCTGCTCAGGTTACAGAAATATGACCTCATTATCACATACGTTCCTGGACGTGACATGCTACTCGCTGACACTTTGAGTAGGGCGTACCTGCAGAATAGTAGTAAAAGTCAGGTTGAATTAGAAACTGAATGTGTTAATATGATTGACTATGTACCCATCTCATCTGAAAGGTCAGACAAAATACGCATAGCAACAGAGGCTGATCCAAAGCTGCAGAAGTTAATTACTATTATGCTAAAGGGTTGGCCAAAAGACAAAAAAGGCTTACCTCAGGACATAATGCACTTTTACTCTCTACAAGATGAACTGAGCACTCAAAATGGACTGGTTTTCAGGGGGGAGAGAGTTGTGATTCCAAACTCACTCCAGATGGACATCACATAGCGGATTCACTCGTCACACCTGGGGACAGAGGGGTGCCTCATGAGGGCGAGGGACTGCGTCTATTGGCATGGTATGAATGATCATATCAAAAAGCATGTTGCAAAGTGTGACATGTCAATCTGTGGACACAAAACAATCGAAAGAGACTTTGCAGCCACATGAGATCGCAACTAGGCCGTGGTCCAAAGTGGGCACTGACTTATTCATATTTGACAACAAAGAGTACTTACTGACTGTACACTATTACTCCAACTTTTGGGAGGTAGATTACTTGCCAGATACAAAGTCAAACACGGTCATTCGAAAAACTCAAAGCTCACTTTGCACGCCAAGGTATTCTGGACATAGTTTTTTCAGACAATGGTCCACAGTACAGTTCTGCAGAATTTGCAAACTTCAGTCGCAAATGGGAATTCAGACACAAGACTTCCTCTCCTGGCTATCCCAAAGCAATGGCAAAGCGGAGTCAGCTGTTAAAACTGCTAAACGGCTGATGAAAAAGGCAAAACTGTCTGGACAGGACCCCTATTTGGCCATTTTGGATCATCGGAATACACCTACACAAGGGCTGGACACTAGCCCTGCACAGAGACTGTTGAGCAGATGAACAAGAACCCTCCTGCTGATCAGAGACAGTCTTCTTGAGCCAAAAGTGACGGACAACAGATCAGGACTTCTAAAAAACCAACAGAGACAATCAAAATACTACAACAAAACAGCCAAAGACATGGAATCTTTGAAACCAGATGATCTAGTGCGTGTGCAACCTTTTACACCCGACATTTTATGGGAAAAGGCCAGAGTGAGCGCACCACTTGGACACAGCTCATACACGGTGGAGCTGGACACAGGCAGTGTTCTTAGACGGAACCGCAGGCATCTGAGAAAAGCTATGGAAACACAACCGGACAGGGCAAAACGGAGTCCCGGGACACAGTGAGCACAAGATCAGGGAGTGTGATACACCATCCTCAGTACCTTAATGATTTTGTATGCACTTAAATGTTTGGACTTTGTGTAAAAGAAAAGGAAATATGGAAGAAAAGTCATGTTGGAAAAAAAAAGAAAGAAAAAAGTGTTATATTTGAGTTGTGTTAAAAATGTGTTATATTTGAGTTGTGTTTATGGGCTCTTGCACTAAGAAATGCATTCGTTTATGAGGGGTATAGGGAAATTTTGTTTGTATTGAATATACTTGAAGAAAGTGATGTTATTGAAGAAAATTTAAGTTACATTCAGGGGCCAATTTAAAATGTGATTTTTGTTTATGTAAACAACAGTACTTTTCCTTTTAAAAGAAAAGGGATGTAGCAATAGGAATTGCCTATATGTTTTTGGTTCCTACCCGGACTGAGTTGAGTGATGCACACTGAGAAAAACGTGACTTCGGTTATGACTTATATACCTGTTCAATAAATGTTCCCTGTGAGCAGGGGAAATGCTCAACCGTCCAGTGTGTAGAGTCATTAGACAGAACAAGCTGAAACAGTCAGTATGCCCAGAAACCTTCCCTGGACATTTAGAAGGGCCCCTTCACACATAGTACGAATGTGGTTGAATTGCGTATGAAGTGCGCATGAAGCAGGAATCATATGCAATATGCGCAAAATCGTAGCTGCCTCCAATGCCTCGTACACCTGTTGCTACAACTATTTGTGCACACCAGCGGCTGAAAGACAGAGTGTGCCCTGTGAGAGCCCATCGAGCCCTCTTGCAGCAGGTGTTGCCCAAATTCCAGGTGACACACACGAACATCTAACACCACTCGCTTGGCACTTAGAAAATGTGTGGCCATTCACACTGTTAGCACGACAACAATCAGCAGACAATCACTGTCGAGCTGGATGTGAAATTTGTCTAAGTGCTCCACAAGTGTGGCTTTGCAAACAGACACAGTGACATGTTGGTGTGTGCGCTGAACTGACGGGGTGTGTCCGCCTACAGGAGCAGCTGTGGAGATCTGTGGTTCTGGACATCACAGCTGGAGAACACATACCATGTTTGGACAGACATGAACTAACAACTATCCATTGTGATGCATGTATGTTTGCTCGATGTCCTCACGTGGACAGCCAAAAAACATATATCGCCATTGCAATGAGCTGCAGCGAGCGAGCGCACGCCATGCAGATTGACAGGCTACCCCAGGTGAAATAGGCCATCAGATCATAACATGCAGCAGTGATCTGAATGTCACGTCACTCACGTGAGTTCTGTTCCACATGACGTGGTGTCTGTCCAGCGGCATGCCATCCACAATACACGTGTCAGGCAGGACACGCGTGCAGGGTCGGCTGGACATGCGGCCAGCAGATGTGGACATGATAAGAGTGCCCTGCTTCTCATTCATGTCAATTCATGACTGTACATCTGTGACCATAGGTCATCTACAGAGGAACAGATGGATCATACTTGTATTGCCCGCTTGATAAGAGTGATTCAATGAAATGCAGTGTTTTTATATGGTTTCTTAAACACATTCATGTCCTTCTTTATATCAGGCATTTTCCTGCACCTTTTACAGGACAGCGATAGTAGCTCAGTGGTAAAGTTTCTGGCTGGCAATCAGAGCTTTTGGAAAGTGTAGGTTCGAATCCCGTGGGTGGCATGTATTTTGTATTTTTTTAAATTTTTGCAGCAGCTGCTCGCACTGTGTTCTCGCGTGCACAAAGCCGTCGCAGCAGCATCGTTCACGTCTGCCAGTCGGCTCAATGTTTTCGTGGTTCCCTCATACAAGTTGTTCTGCTGTGATTCGCCCTGAGTTGAAGGGGACCTCAGCAGTGTCTTAATTTGCAACTTGAGTTTGACTTGATCTCGACAAGGGAAGCTGAGCAGTTGTTACTATAGTATGACACCAACTCAGGTGTCATGTTGCCACCAGCCAAATAGTACAAATAAAAAAAATCCATCAGGTACTTTGACATTTGATCCAACTGAAATTAATTATGTTTTTGAATCATTTTATTCCACTCTTTTTACACATCAGAGTTTCCTCCCATCTCTAAAAATATGCAGCAATTCCTTGATGACCTAAATATCCCAGCAGTTGATACTTTAAAAGCAGAAGAAGTTGATGTTCCCCTTAATCTGGAAGACATTTTATCCTCGATTAAATCGTTACAGTCAGGCCCCAGGCCCTGATGGACTTCCCTCTGATTCCCTCTGATGTTTCATATGAAATTAGCCCCATTACTTTTGTCAATTTTTGAGGAATCATTGGAACAGGGTTCTCTCCCCACAACGCGGAGATAGGCCTCCATTTCATTACTGTTCAACGAAGGAAAAGATCTGACTTCTATAGACCTGTTAGCATCCTTAATGTCGATGTGAAAATTTTGGCCAAACTGTTAGTGTCTCCTCTAGAGGGAATCCTCCTTTCTATTATGTCAAATTAACTAGCTGGTTTTATCAAAGGAAGGCATTCCTTTTTTAATATATGCCCCTTTTCACATACTTGCCATAAAGAAATGAGAGAAGACTGAGTATAGATAGATAGATAGATAGATAGATAGATAGATAGATAGATAGATAGATAGATAGATAGATAGATAGATAGATAGATAGATAGATAGATAGATAGATAGATAGATAGATAGATAGATAGATAGATAGATATGCAAGCAATAGGTATTAAAGGCACTGCGCTGCGGTGGTTTGAATCATATTTGTCTAATAGATTACAATTTGTTCATGTAAATGGGGAATCTTCTTCACAGACTAAAGTTAATTATGGAGTTCCACAAGGTTCTGTGCTAGGACCAATTTTATTCACTTTATACATGCTTCCCTTAGGCAGTATTATTAGACGGTATTGCTTAAATTTTCATTGTTACGCAGATGATACCCAGCTTTATCTATCCATGAAGCCAGAGGACACACACCAATTAGCTAAACTGCAGGATTGTCTTACAGACATAAAGACATGGATGACCTCTAATTTCCTGCTTTTAAACTCAGATAAAACTGAAGTTATTGTACTTGGCCCCACAAATCTTAGAAACATGGTGTCTAACCAGATCCTTACTCTGGATGGCATTACCCTGACCTCTAGTAATACTGTGAGAAATCTTGGAGTCATTTTTGATCAGGATATGTCATTCAAAGCGCATATTAAACAAATATGTAGGACTGCTTTTTTGCATTTACGCAATATCTCTAAAATCAGAAAGGTCTTGTCTCAGAGTGATGCTGAAAAACTAATTCATGCATTTATTTCCTCTAGGCTGGACTATTGTAATTCATTATTATCAGGTTGTCCTAAAAGTTCCCTAAAAAGCCTTCAGTTAATTCAAAATGCTGCAGCTAGAGTACTGACGGGGACTAGAAGGAGAGAGCATATCTCACCCATATTGGCCTCTCTTCATTGGCTTCCTGTTAATTCTAGAATAGAATTTAAAATTCTTCTTCTTACTTATAAGGTTTTGAATAATCAGGTCCCATCTTATCTTAGGGACCTCGTAGTACCATATCACCCCAATAGAGCGCTTCGCTCTCAGACTGCAGGCTTACTTGTAGTTCCTAGGGTTTGTAAGAGTAGAATGGGAGGCAGAGCCTTCAGCTTTCAGGCTCCTCTCCTGTGGAACCAGCTCCCAATTCAGATCAGGGAGACAGACACCCTCTCTACTTTTAAGATTAGGCTTAAAACTTTCCTTTTTGCTAAAGCTTATAGTTAGGGCTGGATCAGGTGACCCTGAACCATCCCTTAGTTATGCTGCTATAGACGTAGACTGCTGGGGGGTTCCCATGATGCACTGTTTCTTTCTCTTTTTGCTCTGTATGCACCACTCTGCATTTAATCATTAGTGATCGATCTCTGCTCCCTCCACAGCATGTCTTTTTCCTGGTTCTCTCCCTCAGCCCCAACCAGTCCCAGCAGAAAGACTGCACCCTCCCTGAGCCTGTGTTCTGCTGGAGGTTTCTTCCTGTTAAAAGGGAGTTTTTCCTTCCCACTGTAGCCAAGTGCTTGCTCACAGGGGGTCGTTTTGACCGTTGGGGTTTTACATAATTATTGTATGGCCTTGCCTTACAATATAAAGCGCCTTGGGGCAACTGTTTGTTGTGATTTGGCGCTATATAAAAAAAAATTGATTGATTGATTGATTGATATGCAGTCTACAAGTGTCCTCCGAGCTGTTTTTTATTTGAGACATTACAATAAAGAGTCATTCTAAAACACAAAACATTATTTTTTTAGGTTTTGCACAAGCAAATGTTTTGAAGGAGGTTGCTCTTCTATACTTCCAAGAAATGATGTAGTCAGTGCAATTCTGCTTTCGCCTGAAAAGGATAAAAGTTTAATCACAATCAGCAGAGGGAGCTTTCAACATAACAGAATGGTAAATGTGCTCTGATTTGTATGCTGAATGATTATTGTGGTGCTTGTGGCAAGCAGGGTCCATATCAGATATGAATCCTGCAGTGGAGCTGAGGAGGACCCTGAGGACAGCTTCTGCCTCTGATAGAAGGCTGATCTGGACTGGGGGCCCTTGTGATCTGAAAGACAAGCAAATAACCCGATTAATAATTTATACTACTTGAATTGTGTTCCCGAGGAGACAGAATTGTGATTAACTATTTATGTTACCTGGATTGTCTTTCAAAAGTGGACAAATGCAAAGCACAGCTGAACTCTTCCTGCCATTCTTCTCCTTGTCTGAGATTGTTGCAGGTCTAAAGACTTTTGCACAGTTGATCATTTGCACTGTTTGAAAGCCATCTGCTTGAAAGCTGTTCCTGCATTCAGGAGTGACAAGAAACTCTGTCCTCAGAGAAAGTTTCATATTACACGGAATACTGGATGATGGGTTCAGCATTCTTCTCCTCAGTGTGATCCATTTTTCATTGTTGGTCATGTACATAGTGAAGAAATATTTCTTTGAAATAATAGTACTGTTAGTTATGTCATTTTTAATTCTTTTCATTTAAAATATTTTCTGCTTGCAATAACTTGATGCTGAGTTCACTTCCTGTCTTCCTCTGAACATCATGCACATCTTTGAATTACAGAGAGAAATTTACCAGCGGCAGGTGATGAATGGGGTGTAGGCATCAACATTTGAGAGGTGATGTCACAGAGGTTGGCTTGTGACCAGAGGACTCTGGGCTCGATTCCCCATCAGACTGGAAAATCACTACAGCTCCTTGAGCAAGATCCTTCCAAATTGTTCCTGGTATGTAACTGAACACTTTGACACTGGTGTGTGTGTGTGTGTGTGTGTGTGTGTGTGTGTGTGTGTGTGTGTGTGTGTGTGTGTGTGTGTGTGTGTGTGTGTGTGTGTGTGTGTGCGTGTGAATGGGTGAAGCTGAAGATCTTTATCAGATTAGCCTACACTAAAAAAATATCCGCTGTCTCAATGAGAAAAACTTATGTAACAATTTGCATTGATTTTTTTTTAAAGTTAACTTAACTAGAGACGTCTTGTGCCATTAACTCAGTTGAAAGTTGAAATAACTTAAAAAAATCTTTGCAAACTGTTTCATCAATTTTTCTCATTGACACAGCAGATCATTTTGTAGAGTGTAAAAAAACTGCATGCATTTGTCAGGCAAACTCACACACATCTTGCATATTTCTCTGCTGCAAAGTGGTGATGACATCACAAACAACAACCGAGTGCCATCAAAAAAGTGATGCCATCTTTTATTTACTTATTGTTACTTGTAACCCTAAACCTAACCAAAATGGCATTCCCATTTGTGAATGTTAAATGCGTAATATTGTGCATGAACCTTCATAGGATATAATATTGCATCTAACTTTTGAATCATAGGAAAGGCTTCGCTTTTTCCACATTTTGCTTTGTTACAGCCTGATTCCAAAATGGATGAAATTCTTTTTTTCCCCTCAAAATTCTACTCACAACACCTCATAATGACACTGTGGCAAAAGTTTGTTTTTTTTTTAGATTTTTGCAAATTTATTAAAAAAAAAAATCACGTACATGCAGGGATGGCGGCCTGGTTTCAGTGTGGAAGGTTACCTGTTTAAACTCCATCCCTGCCCATTTGTCCATGTAATGTGGAGTTGCATCAGGAAGGGCATCTCGTGTAAAACTTGTGTCAGATCAACATGCAGGTCCACCTCGGCTTTGCTCTGGCAACCTGAAGTGAAAACAAGGGAGCAGCCGAAGGGACTGACTTTTACTTTTTTTAAGAAATTACGTGTACATAAGTATTCACAGCCTTTGCCATGAAGCTCAAAATTGAGCTCAGGTGCATCCTGTTTCCCCTGATCATCCTTGAGATGTTTCTACAGCTTAATTGGAGCCCACCTGGGTTAATTCAGTTGTTTGGACATGATTTGGAAAGACACACACCTGTCTACATATAGGACCACAGTTGACATGTCAGAGCACAAACCAAGCATGAACTCAAAGGAATTGTCTGTAGACCTCAGAGACAGGCTTGTCTTGAGGCACAAATCTGGGGGAAAGGTACAGAAGCATTTCTGTGCTTTGAAGGTCACAATGAGCACAGTGACCTCTAGTTCCGAACCACCAAAGACTCTTCCTAGAGCTGGTGCCTGTCTAAACTGAGCAATCAAGGGAAAAGGGTCTTAGTCAGGGAGGTGACCAAGGACCAGATGGTCACTCTGTCAGAGATCCAGCATTCCTCTGTGGAGAGAGGAGAACCTTCCAGAAGAACAAGCATCTCTGCAGCAATCCACCAATCAGGCCTGTAGATTGGCCAGATAGAAGCCACTCCTTAGTAAAAGGCACATGGCAGCCCACCTGGAGATTGCCAAAAGGCACCTGAAGGACTCACAGACCATGAGAAACAAAATTCTCTGGTCTGATGAGACAAAGAATGAACTCTTTGGTGTGAATGTCAGGCATCACGTTTGGAGGAACCCAAGTACCATTCCTGCAGTGAAGCATGGTGGTGGCGGCATCATGCCGTGGGGATGTTTTTCAGCAGCAGAAACTGGGAGACTAGTCAGGATTGAGGGAATGATGAATGCAGCAATGTACAGTGACATCCTGGATGAAAACCTGCTCCAGAGCGCTCTGGACCTCAGACTGGGGGACAGTTCATCTTTCAGCAGGACAATGACCCTAAACACACTTGAATATTATGGCACAAGCTTGGTGCATCTATCTTTGGACAGTTTTGTCCATTCCTCTTTGCAGCATGCCTCAAACTCCATCAGGTTGGATGGGGAGCACCAAGATAGGTGCACTAAGCTTGTGGCATCATATTCAAGAAGACTTGCGGCTGTAATTGCTGCCAGAGGTGCATCAGCAAAGTATTAAGCAAAGGGTGTGAATGCTTATGTATATGTGATGTCTTAGCTTTTATTTTTAATAAATTTGCAAACATTTCAATAAAGGTTTTTTCATGTTGTCATTATGGGGTCCTGTGAGTAGAAGTTTGAGGAAAATAATGAATTGACTCCATTTTGGAATAAGGCTGTGACATAAAATGTGGAAAAAATGAAGTGCTGTGAATACTTTCCAGATGCACTGTATGTTGCAATCCAGTCTCATGGCAAGTCGTGATTCAGCAGCACGAAATATACATGAATCTATTGGTTTGTGATATTGTCACAAAAAGCCATTCATTTTCATCACGGAAGCACAAATTCATTCTAATACATTCTGTGATGGCTGCATGAAATTAAAACTGAGGCGGTGGCGGGGGGGGGGGGGGGGGTCGGATGGTTATGGTTAGGGTTAGGGGAAGGAGCAGGGTTAGTAATAGTGAGTTTTAAAAAAACCCTTCATAAAAATTTGAATGATTTTTGACAGGAGCATTAAAAAAACGTGAGACTGGGCTGTTATGTTGATCCAACCCAGTGTCACAGCAAGTCGTGCTTCAGCAGCACGAAATATACATTAATCTATTGGTTCGTGATATTGTGACGAAAAGCGCCTCATTTTCATCACGGCAGCACGAATTCATTGTCATTCATTCCGTGACGGCTGCACGAAATTAAAAGTGAAGCAGGGGGGTCGGGTGATTATGGTTAGGGTGGGGGGATGGAGTAGGATTAGGTTATGGTTAAGGTTAGGGTTGGGGGTAGGAGTAGGATTAGGAATAGTGAGTTAAAAAATCCCTGTCACGAAAATTTGACTCATTTCGTCACGGGAGCACAAAACAAAAGCGTGAGACTGGGCTGATTGATTGATCAGATGGAAAAGCACTACAGAAATCTAGTCCATTTATTTTCAAACAGGTTTGTTCATTTTTGAGTTTATGACACAATCATTTTCTGCTCCTTCATGATAGCAGTGCACCAGCACGTGACCACACCTCATTTTTATGCCCAAGGGTGCACAGACTTACATTTAAAGAATGATCGTTCTGGGAGTGCAAATCACAACTGCATCGGGTGGGAAACTAGCTATGACACTTGCAGTGCACTTCCTCAGGTACAAGATAGCGCCCTCTATGTTGATTTTTTTCCCCTTTAATTTCTCACCATCTGTGTATGACTCACAGAACATTTTGTGCCATCCTGTCATGAGGAAAAAAGCATTTGTGTCACTTCACACATGCAACGTACTGTGAATGAAATCTGTGAATGTCTCTGGAAACTTCAACAGACAAGTTTCAAGTCAAAAAGAAGGTTTCTCAATAATATCAATGTGTCGACACATTGTGTCTTTCTGTGATTGCTTCCAATA
Source organism: Thalassophryne amazonica (assembly GCF_902500255.1). Taxonomy (NCBI): domain Eukaryota; kingdom Metazoa; phylum Chordata; class Actinopteri; order Batrachoidiformes; family Batrachoididae; genus Thalassophryne; species Thalassophryne amazonica. Next base: position 79,933,867 of record NC_047111.1, read on the forward strand.
CCGCATTCAAATCAAATCAAATCAATTTTATTTATATAGCGCCAAATCACAACAAACAACTGCCCCAAGGCGCTTTATATTAGCCATACAATAATTACGGAAAACCCCCAACGGTCAAAACGACCCCCTGTGAACAAGCACTTGGCGACAGTGGGAAGGAAAACTCCCTTTTAACAGGAAGAAACCTCCAGCAGAACCAGGTTCAGGGAGGGGCAGTCTTCTGCTGGGACTGGTTGGGGCTGAGGGAGAGAACCAGGAAAAAGACATGCTGTGGAGGGGAGCAGAGATCAATCACTAATGATTAAATGCAGAGTGGTGCATACAGAGCAAAAAGAGAAAGAAACACTCAGTGCATCATGGGAACCCCCCAGCAGTCTAAGTCTATAGCAGCATAACTAAGGGATGGTTCAGGGTCACCTGATCCAGCCCTAACTATAAGCTTTAGCAAAAAGGAAAGTTTTAAGCCTAATCTTAAAAGTAGAGAGGGTGTCTGTCTCCCTGATCTGAATTGGGAGCTGGTTCCACAGGAGAGGAGCCTGAAAGCTGAAGGCTCTGCCTCCCATTCTACTCTTACAAACCCTAGGAACTACAAGTAAGCCTGCAGTCTGAGAGCGAAGCGCTCTATTGGGGTGATATGGTACTATGAGGTCCCTAAGTTAAGATGACAAGACAAGATGGGATAAGTAAGAAGAAGAATTTTAAATTGAATAATTTAAATTATAATTGAATCGATAATTGAATAATTATCTTAAAAAAAAATGCAATAAAAAACACACCAAGATCTTTCAGGCTCTTTTATTTTGTTGGAATGTGGACAAAAAGAAACCAAAAGCAATCATTTGTCCTTGCCTTTTGTCTACAACCTCTTTCATAGTTCAAACATGAAGAACCTTCACTGTAAAGCTGGCACTGTACATTACTACAACCTACAGTCGAACTATTTCATTTTTGAAATGCGTAAATGCATCCAGCAAAGGCTGTATCTTTGTTATTGTTCATTTATCGCTGCAAATGTATGAAAACTATGTACAAGGATGAACGTCAATGACGACATTTATTAGAAACGAGCACATCATAATTTAAAAGGCTGAATTACCTAAATGGTCATGGAAACTAAAGAGCCTTTTCAATTCTTCAGTTTCTGAAAGATGGAGCAAAAACGACAAAGAACACTGACATCAAAATGCACCATGTTACATTAACATGCATTCAGCACCACAGGCAGCTGAATCTATGAATGGCAAATGGACTGCATTTATATAGCACTTCCCCATCTGAACCATAAGCTCAGAGGGCTTCACAATGATGCCTCGCATTTGCCCATTCACACACAAACGCATAAACACACTAATGTCATGGTGCTGCCATGCAAGGTGCTCACTACACACCGAGAGCAAATCAGGGATTAAGGGCCTTGCCCAAGGGTCCTTAATGATTGCCTGCTGTGGCTGGGGTTTGAACCGAGGATCCTCTGGTCTCAAGCCCTCCCCAAACTAGACCATCACCTCCCCTTATGAGGAGCATAACAGCACGCACACACGTTTGCTCGTAGAAATATGTTTAAGATGGGTTGTTATCAGGGAAACCTTGACAGCAGTGTTGCCAGTTACATTAAAAAGTTACTTTAGTTACTTTATACAGTTACTTCATTAGCAGATTTATGCGTTTACTTTATTTGGAGCTGCAGACAACTTGTAACTAATAAGTAATGTAATTAATAAGGTAACTAGTCATCTAACTTGGCTATTCTTAAGATTGAGTAATCAGCAAAGTAACTAATAGTGACTTTTCTGAGTACTTAATCTTAAAAATAACCAAATGAGATTGCGAATTACTTTATTAGTTACATTCAGCAGCTGCCGACAAGTTGTCCGCAGCTGCTAATGAAGTAACTGTAAAATGTAACTGCATAAAGTAACCAATAAAGTATCTTTTCAAAGTTACTGTGGCAATAAAGTTCAACATGTGAGCAAACATTTTGATATAAAATAGAAGCATGGTAGATTTAATTAATAATGGCTGCATTCCTTTTCTGACAATAGTTATTCCTAAATATGTTTATGAGCAAGGATTTCTAATACACATTAAATGGACTAGGGCTGTGACAATCAATTATTAATCGATTGTTAAATTCATTTGCAACAATTCTGGGACTTAATCATTTTGTCTTCATTTTTAAATGCCCAAATTCTCATTTCAACTTTGTAAATGTGAATATCTTCTCATTTTATTTCACACATCTCTGACAGCAACTTGAATGTCTTTGGATTGTGGACAAAACAAGACATTTTAAGATGCCGTCTTGAGTTTTGAGAAGCACTTTGATATTTTTCACCATTTTTGGACATTTTATGGACCATAATCTAATCTGTGTGTATGTTGGAACTTGATTTTCACTTATCTTGGCAGTGACATTCATGTCTCTGGGTTCTCAGCCTTTGAGATCAAGAGACCCCTGCGAAAACCTTATGCAGTCATGATGTCACTGGATAAAGGTGTTTGTGATGTTAAAGGTCTTTAGGGTTCTGTGACTTCCTGTCTTTAATGTATGGTTGTGAGACTTTGACACTAAACGGTGACCGAGGGTGACGACTTGATGTCTTTGGTACATACAACTGGAATGACTCAAACAAAAGGTTACTTTGAGAGACTGGAATGAGGTGTACTACTTGAACCATGACTGAACATCAGCTACATTATGGCCATGCATAATACAGAACACAGGTGCCTCAGTGCTGCAGCAGTACTCTGTTGCAATATTAAAAATGGTACATATTCTTAAAGATATGTGCACCCTGTGATTCACACTAGATTGGTATTTATGGACAAAGGAGAAAAAAAAACTAATAATGATGCATACAGTGTATCCAGAAAGTATTCACAGTACTTCGGTTTTTCCACATTTTGTTATGTTACAGCTTTATCCCAAAATGGAGTAAATTCATTTTTCCACTCAAAATTCTACACACAGCCCATAATGACAACATGAAAAAGCATTTTTTGGGGGGCTGGGGGTAATTTATTAAAATTAAAATTAATTTATTAATTAAATTTATTAAAATTAAAAGTAAGAAATCACATGTACATAAATATTCACACCCTTTGCTCAATACTTTGTTGATGTACCTTTGGCAGCAATTACAGCCTCAAGTCTTCTTGAATATGATGGCACAAGCTTGGTGCACCTATCTTTGCACAGTTTTGTCCATTCCTCTTTGTAGCACCTCTCAAGCTCCATCAAGTTGGATGGGGAGCGTCAGTGCACAGCCATTTTCAGATCTCTCCAGAGATGTTCAATCGGATTCAGGTCTGGGCTCTGGCTGGGCCACTCAAGGACATTCTCAGAGTTGTCCTGAAGCCATTCCTTTGATATCTTGGCTGTGTGCTTAGGGTCATTGTCCTGCTGAATGATGAACCATCACCCCAGTCTGAGGTTGAGAGTGCTCTGGAGCAGGTTTTCACCCAGGATGTCTCTGTACATGCTTCATTCATCTTTTCCTCAATCCAGTTCTTGCCGCTGAAAAACATCCCCATAGCATGATGCTGCCACCACCATGCTTCACTATAGGGATGGTGCCTGGTTTCCTCCAAACATGACGACTGGCATTCACAAAAAAGACATACCTGCCAACATTTGAATTTACCAATGTGGGACATTCACATGTGGCCACAAGCGCCAAGGGAGCGAAGTGTCCGGAGGCATGCCCACACTAATGGGTGTCACACACACACTCATGCGGGACGCGGGACACTGGGTAAATACAAATACAGTTCAATCTTTGTCTCATCAGACCAGAAAATTTTGTTTCTCGTACTCTGAGAGTCCCTCAGGTTCCTTTTGGCAAACTCCAGGCGGGCTGCCTTATGCCTTTTACCAGGGAGTGACTTCCGTCTGGCACTCTACCATACAATTTCAATTTCATTTTCAATTTATTTTCATTTATATAGCACCAAATCACAACAGAGTTGCCTCAAAGCGCTTCACACAGGTAAGGTCTAAACTTACCAACCCCCAGAGCAACAGTGGTAAGGAAAAACTCCTGCTGAGGAAGAAACCTCAAGCAGACCAGACTCAAAGGGGTGACCCTCTGCTTGGGCCATGCTACAGACATAAATTACAGAACAATTCACAGAACAATTCACAGACAAATATACAAGAAATGCTATTGGCGCACAGGACAGGAGGATCGCCAACACGAATACAACTCCCATCTCTGGATGGAGCTGCACCTTAAACAGAGAGAAAAAACAGAATCAGGCATCAGAAAGACAAAAAAAAAAAAAAAAAAATACTGTATAATTTGCCAGCATTAAACAACAAGAAAAACAGAGAAATACTAAGGTTATCGCTGGCCACTAGCCATAAACTTCACTAAAAGACCCAGAATTTAGGTAAAGTTGAGGCCGCGGCCCGCTCCAGTTACTAATAAATGAATTAAAAGTGTAAAAAGCGTAAAACAAAACTGTACCAGTATGCTAGCCATATGAAAGGGAAAATAAGTGCGTCTTAAGTCTGGACTTGAAAGTCTCCACAGAATCTGACGGTTTTATTGACGCAGGGAGATCATTCCACAGAACAGGGGCACGATAAGAGAAAGCTCTGTGACCCGCAGACTTCTTATTCACCTTAGGGACACAAAGTAGTCCTGCACCCTGAGAACGTAAAGCCTGGGCCGGTACGTAAGGTTTAATTAGGTCAGGTAGGTAGGTGCCAGTCCATGAATAATTTTATAGGTTAGTAGCAGAACCTTAAAATCTGATCTCACTGGGACAGGAAGCCAGTGAAGTAATGCCAAAATGGGTGTAATGTGGTCGAACTTTCTGCTTCGTGTCAAAAGTCTGGCTGCAGCATTTTGAACCAACTGGTGACCCCTAATGCTAGACTGTGGTAAACCAGAAAATAGAACATTGCAGTAGTCCAATCTAGAAGAGATAAATGCATGGATCAGGGTCTCAGCATCAGCCATAGACAGGATGGGACGAATCTTCGCTATATTTCGCAGGTGGAAGAAAGCAGTCCTAGTAATATTTCTAATGTGGAGGCCAAAGGACAACGAAGGATCAAAAATTACCAAGGTACCCAAGGTTCCTCACTTTGTCAGTGTGATGTATGACACACGAGCCGAGGCTGAGCGTTAACTGGTCAAATTGATGCCGATGTCTCACTGGACCAAGAACCATCATTTCAGTCTTATCAGAGTTTAAAAGTAGGAAGTTTCTAGACATCCAAGTTCTCACTGCTGCAAGGCAATCTTCTAAGGATTTTATGTGAACGAGATTACCAGCAGTTATCGGCATGTATAACTGAGTATCATCTGCATAGCAGTGAAAGGTAATCCCAAAATGCCGCAATATGTGCCCAAGGGGTGCTATATAAAGGGAGAAAAGCAGGGGGCCTAAATCAGATCCCTGTGGAACCCCAAATTTCATGTCACTAAGCTTAGAGGTAGTGTTACTGTACAAAACACAGTGAGAACGACTGGTCAAGTATGACGTCAGCCATGCAAGGGCACTCCCAGTAATCCCAAAATGATTTTCTAGCCTATCAAGTAGAATATGATGATCCACTGTATCAAATGCAGCACTGAGATCTAAAAGCAACAGAACCGTAGTGGTGTCCGAATCCATTGTAAGCAGAAGATCATTCACCAAATTAGTGAGAGCCTTCTCTGTGGAATGATATTTTCTAAAAGCAGACTGCAGTGGCTCAAAGAGATTATTCTCAGTAAGATAGTCTACGAGCTGCCGTGACACCACTTTTTCCACAATTTTAGAGAAAAATGATAGATTTGATATCGGCCGATAGTTTGTCAATACACTAGGGTCAAGATTAGGTTTCTTAAGTAATGGTTTAATCACTGCAGATTTGAAACATTTAGGAACAGATCCAGAAGTTAAAGAAAGATTAATAATTTCCAGCACAGTCGGCCCAAGAGTGGGTCACAGGTCCTTAAACAGTTTTGTTGGTATAGGATCAAATAAACAGGTTGTGCTTTTTGTTGACATTACGAGTTTTGTCAGCATGCCTAGTGAGATACTGTCAAATTCTGTAAATCTAGGTAATACCTCAGTAGTGGCGCCCACATCAATAGCAGGGTGTAGTGGCTGGATTAAGGCATGCCGGGATATGTTTAACCTGATGTCTTCTATTTTCTTCCCAAAGTAATCCAGGAAATCTGTAAAAGGAAGTCTGTAAAAGGAGAGTGAACTACAGGTGGTTGTCCATGCAAAAGTGTTGCCACCGTGTCGAACAAGAACTTTGAGTTATGCTTGTTTTCGTTGATCAAATCAGAGTGGTAAGTCCGCTTTGTAGCCAATAATGCATGCTTATAGTCTAAGATAGCATCACGCAACAAAAGGTGAAATACTTCTAATTTTGAACGACGCCATTTCCGTTCTAGACCTCTTGCTTTATGCTTGAGGTCACGCAGATAATCATTGAACCAAGGTGACTGTGATTTGGGGGAGTGCAGTTTCAACACAGGTGGTGCAATCATATTGAGTGTAGTTTTGAGCACTGAGTTTAAACTATCCACAAGTCTGTCTACTGACTGGGTATTTGTCACATGTGAAGCTAAGACATCAGGCAGTCTAGCTTCGAGTTCAGTCTTAGTTGAGGAGTTGATGCATCGCCGTAATGATATATAAGGTTGTTGTTCCACTAAACATGGCAACGAGACACCACTGATGTAAGAGGCATGATTTCAATATTCGTGACAGCAATACCATGTGCGAGAACCAGATCCAGGGTATTTCCACTAATGTGCGTCGAATCCCGAATGCATTGCCGAAATCCTAATGCATCTACAATTTCCATAAATGATTTGCAGAGGGGATCAGAAGGCTTATTTATATGAATGTTAAAGTCACCAATGATCAGAATGTTATCTACACTAGTTGACAAGTTAGAGATGAACGCACCAAATTCATCTAAGAATTCAGAATATGGGCCAGGAGGCCTATATACAGTGACAAAGTAATAAGACTGACGTGACTAAATGTATATGCTAGTGGGCAGGCCTCATTTAAGGGCAGGACAGCTGTAGGTTTAAGCCAGGTTTCACATAGCCCAATCATATCTAAGTGATGATCAATAATTAGATCATTGATCAACAATGATTTTGAGGACAGTGATCTTATATTAATGAGATCCAGTCTAAGGACCTCAGTGGGGTTGACAGTTGAACTGTTTGGGTTTAGTGGTGGTTCCAGAGTAGCATATACGAGGTCTGTCCATAAATTAACGGTCCTTTTAATTTTTTTTAAAAACTATATGGATTTCATTCATATGTTTTTACGTCAGACATGCTCGAACCCTCGTGCGCATGCGTGGGTTTTTCCATGCCTGTCGGTGACGTCATTCGCCTGTGAGCACGTCTTGTGGAAGGAGTGGTCCCGCCTCCTCGTCGGATTTTCATTGTCTGGAAATGGCGGAATGAAAAGGACTTTTTTTCCATCAGAATTTTTTCAGAAGCTGTTAGAGACTGGCACCTGGAAACCATTCGAAAAATTTATCTGGCTTTCAGTGAAAATTTTATGGGCTTCACAGAGAATAAGGACTTTAACTACAGGTTTAAGGACCCCTTTAAGGACGGTCGGTGCGCCGCGCTGCGAGCTGCGACATCGCGGCACAAACCACTGGATCATTTCTAAGCTGACGGCTCTGTGGATACGAGACCGTCGTGTGCTCTTTCTCTGCTTATCACAAGAGCTGGACATCAGCCATTTTCCAGCAGATTTCACTTTTAACAAGAGATTTTGTCATGGAAAGCCGCGCGGAGGCTTCGCGCGTCACGACCGATTCGCTGATGAAGCGAGACAAAGGAACACCTCCGTTTCGGAGTGTTAGAGGACAAGTTGGGACATGTCCAGCTCTCCACAAGTTCTTTTATACTCACTCGACTGGTAAGTACTGAAAACCAAGATAGGCATGTATCACGTATAAGATGCCTAGAAGTATGTTGTGAAAGTGTAGTAACACGGCCCCACAACAGGGGGGTGTAAATGAACGGACAATAGATGAGTCAAAAAATAACAATTTAATGTTGTGAATGTGCACAACGGAATACAGACAATTGCAGATTTAGAATCAAGTCAAATATACAAAGGTGACGTGTGGGCAGGCTTGAAGATAGAAGACGTCTGTCCAGAGAAGAGCCGGGCCCCACACGATTTCCACTGCCCACGGATCTGGAACACACCGGAGCCGCCAAGTCCCGAGTCCCCAGGTGGCCACCGTCTCCAGCTGTCAGATCTGGTACTGCTGGCAGGAAGCAGAAACAGTTTAATGGTGGGTGTGTGCACACCCAGCAAACAGTCAGCAAACACAGTCCCTCTTCTGGTGGGAAAAACACCTCCACCTCAAACACAGGAACACAGTTCGTGCAGTCCTTATGGAAATACTTAGCAAGTTTGGAGTGAGGAGCGAAATGCCTCAACTCCTCCCAAAATCCACAAACTTGGCTTCTAGCTGTAAGTATATCACAAGAAACAACTGCAAAGGTTCAGATATAAGCAATGTGCATTCGGCACAAAACGGCTGAGAGGTTACCTGAGAGGTAGAACGATATCTCGGCAGCGAGGTGGAGTTGCTGCCCGGCTTTTGTGGAGATGGTGGTGATGAGTGACAGCTGGTGATGATGATGAGTGACAGCTGTCACTCCCGGTTGCTCCTGTGATGCGGTTGCACCCCCTCGTGCCTGAAGCCCGCATTTCAGGCAGGGCGCCCTCTGGTGGTGGGCCAGCAGTACCTCCTCTTCAGCGGCCCACACAACAAAGTAAGTTTAGGTTTAAGACATTCCACGCTCGTTGTAGTTAACAGACACGAAATCTTTGCTATTGCTGGAACAACCACTGGGCCATCCTCAATTTCAACATCATCCAATATAGTAATGGGTATTAAGTTTGGAAAGCATATCCCTCTATGATTTTTATGGACATGACTACGGAAGCAGGCCACAGTCTCAACTTGTTGAAATTCCCTCCCTGACAAATAAACTGCACTATCACCATACTGGATTTTCTGCACTAAATTCCCCGCTAAGCTAATGGATTCCACACACACATTTGTCATAAGCCTTGCAGGGTCTCTAATCACCTGCTCCGTGGCCTGCTGTAGATTCCTAATGTTACCCTCCCTGTAGAGCTCTATCTATGTTCGCAGACAAGATGGTGGCACCTTCTCCAGTAGGGTGGAGGCCGTCCGGCATCAGCAAGCCACGGCAGCCCCAGAACGAAGGCCAGTTATCAATAAAGCTAAAGCCTTGCTGTCTGCAAAACTGCTCCAGCCACCTATTTAACGATGTCAGCCTGCTAAACGCCTCATCAGTACCCCAGGAGGGGAGGGGACCAGAGATTATTAATCGATGCCAACACATCTTTCTGGCAAGGTCACACATCCTCTCTATGTCCATTTTTGTGACCTCTGAGTGCTTCATCCTGATATCATTGGTGCCAACGTGAATAACTATGTGACTATATCTCATGTCATGTTCCTTCGTCTGTCTTCCCTTCTGCAGCGTCAGCACCCTAAGATGAGATGCAATGTCGGGAGCTCTGGCCCCAGGAATACATTTAACGTCAGCCGGCGTCTGTAACCTGAATTTGCGGGTGATAGAATCCCCTATCACTAAAGTCCGGTGTTTCGGCCTGGAGACAGGAGTGGAAGTCACTTGTGGGCTCACAGAATTCACATCTGGCAAATCCAAGGGGGAGAACCAATTCACAGTTCACACTGGCGAGTGTGATCGGGGTGCCACAACCGGGCGCCAAGCCCTACGGGGCTTCCTCCGCCTAGCCACAGTCCGAAAGCCGTCCTCCACAGCCGGCGTTTCTAAGCTGATACTAATGGGCTTGCTAGCCGGCCCAACACTAACCTCATCTAGAGTGCCCGTAACATCTAACTCCACTGCGCTAAGAAGCTGCTCTAACTTACGGACACAGCTCTCTAAGAGAGCCACCCTATCTTCCAACATCACGCAGGATTTACCAAGGGTGTTAAGTAGAATTAGTAGTGTACTTTGTGCACTAAGAAATTCAAGAATGTAGCCAAGCAAACACGAGCTAACCAATAATGGATAAGCTAACCACTCCTAAGGCTCACACAGACGCAAATAAATTTATTAAAATTCACAGCAGTTACACTGAAAAACTAACAGAAGTATTAAACAGGTAAAAAAGCAACAGCTATAAAATACACTAAACAGTTAATTAACTAACAGGAGTGTAAAAAATGAAATGAAAAAATGATGACAGGGGTCCAAAATAGCTAACGCAAGCTAACCACTAGCGAAAATGCTAGCCGCTCCTAAGATTTTACAAAGGAGTAAAATAATTACTTAAAATTCACAGCAGTTCAACTGAAAAATGAACAGAAGTATTAAATGGGTAGAAAAGAAACAGCTATAAAAGTAACAATGGAGAGGGGAGGGGTCAACCTTGCTAGCGAATGCTAACTGCTAGCGAATGCTAACTGCTAGCAATTCACAACAGGACTGTTGTTAAATAACATTCAGAGTAGATACAATTAATAACCAGAAGAGTGCTAAACAGAAATAAAAGACGCATATACAACCGTGTGAAATTAGGAGTGGCGTCACAGCAACAAACAATCCGTCAGAAGCAAGTACAGGCCTGATTGGTGGATTGCTGCAGAGATGGTTATCCTTCTGGAAAGTTCTTCTTTCCCCACAGAGGAACGCTGGAACTCTGACAGAGTGACCATCGAATTCTTGGTCACCTCCCTGACTAAGGTCCTTCTCCCCCAGTTGCTCAGTTTAGATTGGCGGCCAGCTCTAGGAAGAGTCCTGGTGTATTTGAACTTCTTCCATTTATGGATGATGGAGGTCACTGTGCTTGTTGGGATCTTCAAAGCAGCAGAAATGCTTCTGTTCCCTTCCCCAGATTTGTGCCTCGAGACAATCCTGTCTCTGAGGTCTACAGACAATTCCTTTGACTTCATGCTTGGTTTTGCTCTGACATGCACGGTCAACTGTGGGACCTTATATGTAGACAGGTGTGTTTCTTTCCAAATCATGTCCAATCAACTGAATTTACCCCAGGTGGACTCTAATTAAGTTGTAGAAACATCTCAACGATGATCAGTGGAAACAGGATGCACCTGAGCTCAATTTTGAGCTTCATGGCAAAGACTGTGAATACTTATGTACATGTAATTCTTAATTTTTTTTTATTCTTAATAAATTAACAACAAAAAACATTTTCACATCGTCATTATGGGGTATTGTGTGTAGAAATTTGAGAAAAAAAAGAATTTCATCTATTTTTGAAAAAGGCTATAACAACAAAATGTGGAAAAGTAAAGCGCTGCAAATAAGTTTGGGATGCTCTGTAGGCAGCAATTCAGCAGGTGACATAAATAAACAATCACAATCCCGTCTCTCCAGGAACATGGTCCAAGTAGTATAAAAGCTTTATAGGATATTCAGTACACTGTCCTAGCAGAGATAGATGCCCTCACAGTGTTCCTCAGAACTCATATTTCATGTGAGACCTGTTTGCCACAAGAACCAAGAAAGGAATTCAGCAAAGTGATTAGGTAGCATTAACCATGTTGTAATGCTGAAAACCGCTGAGTAGCTACAGTAATTTATTGATCCGGTTCTGTTGAATGCAAAATGACACTGACTCATTTCCTGCAGCTATTGTAAAGGCAGGAAATAAATGAATAAATACATGCATACCTGTTCTGTCAAATCTCAGAAATTAAGAAAAGTAGGTCCTGACTGGTACAACCCGAATCAGAAAAAAATCAAGATGATGTCAAAAATACAAACAAACAAACAAATAAACACCCAACTCAGTGATCTTTACATCTACTTTGACTTCTGTTTCATTGCAGATAGTATGAACCCAAGATATTTCATGTTTTGTGTGGTCAGCTTCATTTAATTTGTTAATATACATCCATTCATGCATTTCAGACCTGGAACATATTCCCAAAAACAATGGGATGGAGGCAATTTAGGGCTTGTAATGAGGTAAATGAAAACCAATAAATGAATAAATAAATAACAACAACAATTAAATATTGATGTTATTGCAAACAGGTGATGTGAACAGGTGACTGAAATTATGATTTGGTACAAAAGCAGTATGCACAAATGGCTGAGTGTTTGAGGAGCAAAGATGGGCAGAGGACCTCCAGTTTGTAAACATATGCATGAGAAAATTATTTAAATGTTTAAAAGCAATATTCCTCAAGGAAAGATTACATCTTTACAGCCGAGAGATGTACATTTACATCTCTTGGCTGGCTTGGGAATACCTTGGGGTTCCCCCAGAGGAGCTGGGGGAGGTGTGTGTGGATCGGGAGGTCTGGGCAGCTTTGCTTGAGCTGCTGCCCCCGCGACCCGACTCCAGATAAAGCGGAAGAAAATGGATGGATGGATGGATGGATGGAAGATTAGAGGAGATTTGCATATCTCTCCCACCATAATGCATAAAATCATTAAACGATTCAGGGAATCTGGAGGAATTTCAGTGCGTAAAGGGCAAGAGTACAAGCCCAAGATGAATGCCCATGTTTGCTGATCCCACAGATGGCACTACATCAAAAATCATCATTCATCAATAGCTGATATAACCACATAGGCAAGAGAAATTTGCTCTCAACCAAAGATGAAAAGCGCTGTCCAGACTGTTCTCAGTAAAACATCCAAAAGCCAGGATCAGGGCAAAGGTCACACATTTCTGTGATGGCGTCATGAATGCACAAAAGTGCATTAAGCTTTTAGAGCAACGTATGCTGCTTTCAAGACCACATGCATTTTTAAACAAGACAATGCAAAACTGCATTCTGTCAACATTACAAAGGCATGGCTGTGGAATGAGAAGGTACGGATACTAGACTATCCCCAAATGAGAATGTGAGGAGCATTTTGAAACAGAAAATGCAACAACGTCCCCATGCTGATGCTCACCATGAGATGAATTTGCAGGAAAAATGGGACAAAATAACACCTGAAATGTTTCATTGTTTCTACAAATATTACTACTACTACGACTACTACTACTGCTGCTGCTGCTGTTGCTGCTACTACTACTTCTACTTCTACTACTACTACAAATAATAATAATAATAATAAGAAGAAGACCCATAACAGTAATAATAAGAAACAGATTAAACATATTTCAGTAATTTTTAGCCTTTCTATGAAAAATGAAAATCAGTCAGAAGCTTGGCCAGAACCTTGAATGATGCAGGTGACTAGTTGGCAGTCAGAGCTGTGGCAGGTGGTCTTTGGCAAGAAAAGGATTGTCAGAGCAATTCAAAGGCCGGACTTTAGCATCCTCCAATTTATTTTGCTGTCAGATGCTGCTGCTGGTGGTTTTGTGAGGAAAGCTGTTCCACACTTGACAAAGCCAAATCGTCATCTTTTAATGTGGGTGCAAAAACACAATGTCCAAGGCTCCTCTGTCTTACAACCAGTGGATAAATAAAACTGACACATTTCTGCAACATGCAATGGATGTTTTACCAGGCTTTTTCAGCTTGGGATTCATACATCAATAGAATTGGTGTAGCTTAGATTTATGATGAGTGCAATATATTTTCCTCCTGTCCCTTCTCCGGCCCGCTTATGACAGTTCTCACCCCTGTGTTAGTAATTCATCTTAATAACATGAGTACCTTCAAATGGCACCTATAGCCCGAGTGCATCTGTGACATAATCAGAGGCTTTGATGAAGTAATGAGCACTGCTGGATTTGGATTTGAAGTATTTCTGGCACTGACACCACAAGCCATGTTCAAAAACAAAACTGTTCACTGCTGACAACACTTATAAAAACATCAGTGGAGAAATAACAGAGAAAGGCTGACTGACCCTTTATGGCTGAGGTGATGGAAATAAAATTGTTTTTGTGATAATTAAGTGATCATAACATTTCATGTGGTGAAACAGCTTGCACAGTAATATTTGTACATGAGCTAAATTTCTTGACTCTTTCAAAGCATAAAAAATAAAATAAAAAATAAAAATAAAAAGTTGTTCCAAATGTAAAATTTGCAATTTGCAGGCACCTTTCTTTAGTGTATCATTCTACCAGGAGATGGCAGTGCAGTCCATATAATGTTGATGTACCAGTTATTACACTCACTCTCTCTCTCTCTCTCTCTGTGTATGTATGTATGTATATATATATATATATATATATATATATAAGGGACATTTTTTGTAAATCTAGTTTTGTAAATGACAAATCATGAAAATCATATTTCATATATTTGTTTCATCATAAACTTTGAGAAGCTGCCTTCAGTAGTTCAGCAAATGTATATAAATACTGATGAATTTTAGAGACGTTATGATTTAATTTTCTTAATTTTTATTGTAATGTTTTACAGCCTTATTTGTGTATTAATATTGATTTCAGATAAAATGGAGTTGTGTTTGAAGTGTGTGTGTGTATGTGTGTGCAGTGTATACATGGGTAAAGAGGTGGCCTGTGGATCAGAGACCAACCCAGGCTAACCTTGGTTCAGCTGTTTATTAAATCCTATGGGATGGCATGAGTACACGTCACTTCCGGCGAAGTGGCGAATGAATTTGTACTTCCGCGACTGGCCGCTCGATAAAAACATGTTTGGGCTGCATTGCTTGTCTATTGAAATCAGCTGGTTTTTGGTTTTTGTCTCTAACTTGTTTCCATCAGCCAGCTGACGGCTCTCACTGCCTGGAACGATGAGATTTATACACCATACACCAAGCTCACCTGAAATCAACCTTTGTACATTAAATTCACTTTATTGACAAGTCTGACCCCTTTGAAAAGTGACATCTGTGAAAAGTGACAAATTACATCTACTTGTACTGAGTTCGGCACAAAAATGGCCACCAGAGGACACTGGGGTAAAGTCTGCGGTACCCCTGTCACACTTAACTGGGGTAAGTGGATATAGAAAATGGATGGATATTGGCTACATGCCCCTTTTGGGGTGCTTTCATACTTACCACGAGGTGGCACTGCAGGAGCTGTCAAAATCAAATATCCAGCAAGTGGTCCCCAGAAAAGACACAATTTCTAAAGTTCTGTATGTGAAGTTCACATCAGCAGTGCAGTCAGAAAAAAAAGACAAATCCCACATAATATACAATCTAAAATGCAACAGCTGTGTGTCACAGGAGGCTTGGTCAGTTTTATCACTAATTCATTTAGAGAATGATATCTAAGAAATGTGGTTTGGAGAAATCCTCTGCCACACATGTTCCATCCATGTGGTCTTTCTCTGTTGTGTGAATGTTGGAGCCATTTTATATAACGGTTTATTGTAATCTGTGAGTGCTTGTCTCATCTTTAATTGGATGTGCACACAGTAAATAATTCTGTCCCTTATGGGCGACTGTATCAACATGATGCTGTAACATGGCGGCCTCCATGAGGGAGCCTGCTCCCATGTAGATATTTTGCAGGAAATTATACACCAATGAACAGATGGTTATGAATGCTATATTTAATTCCTGCTCATAAACACCCCTAACTTCTCCATTGCAACTTTAATTTGATCCAAATCCCTCTCACCTGTTGTGACTCCTCCCACTTGTTCCTCAGAGAAAAAAGCCATGTGAACACGAGGAGAACACACCGAAACTCCACCATGACACTGTTTTTACAGGCTACCGGAAAATGTAGCTGTATTTCTTACTTTCATTCTAACATCAATTCTGTGCAACATGTCCTTTAAATTGATCAGGTTTTCCTGTTAATCTGAAGTAAGATGAAATCAGTGACCTGTTAGTTCTTTGAAAAATGCACAAAAAAACAAACAAACAAAGCAAACATTTTATATAAAAAGACAATTTATTAAAATGACATATTTACAACTAATAAAAAAATAAAGTGGATCAGATGATTTCTACAGGCCGCCTGAAGGTCAGGGACGAGATGGTTTGACCTTTTTAACCTGCACACAGAAACATAAAGAAACATATTATGACATCAGCTGCTAAAAACAAGTCACATGTGAGTGATGTCAACATCCAACATGTATTTTCTGACTCTTTACTCACCGTCCTGTTGGGCTTCCACGTTGGGTGGAGCTTGTATGCAGCTGGCTTTCCTTTCGTGCCTCTTCAAAGTATTTCTCCTTCTGTTCTGAAGAAAGAGAATGCCACTGCAAACACAAGACAACACACGGTCAGTTAACACGCTCACTGACACCACCACGAGATCGTGCACATGCAGGAGTGCACACGCTCACCATCTCTCCCACAAGTTTGTTGACGATGGCACAGTCTCGAACGTTGTGCTGTGCCACCACAAGTGGGCGCTGCTCCTTCCTGAAGAGCATGAAGGCATTAGGGGGTTTTTTAACATAAGGTTTGGGCTCAGATGTGCTGGGAGGGACGTCAGGTCTCTGAGAGGCTGGAAGACTGGGAGGAGCAAAAGAGGTTGAAGCAGCAGGAATGGAGGGAGCCTGGTACAATGTGGGAGGGGCAGGAGTGTAGACAGGGACAACTGGCAACATAATGTTTTGTGGACCGGGAGTGCTGATGGTCTGAGGGCTTCCAAGGTCCATGATCAGGAGATCCTGATCCTGGAGATACAAACAAACACAACCAGTGATTACAAGATGTCATCTGTCCACATTTTCACAAATCCATCTCTCCATTCATTAAAATTCTTAATCACAACATAAAGTATCATAAAGTACCATAAAGTATCAACCCTACCTGTTCATCCCCAGGAGGTGCAGGAGGAGGAGCTGTGTGCTCCCTGAAACAGTGCATCATGACCTCGGCCATGTGCACCAGCCGGTCGGTCTCATTATCGTGGTGAAGCAGATCCATGCAGAATGAAGTCTGAGAAAATTCCATGATGTCCACTAGAGTCAGAACACAACATCAATAATGATCATTATTTTATTAAAATGACACACATAAGAAAAACATAAAATGCAACAGTTCAAAATTTAAATGGCCATTAAACAAGATTAGTTCAAATGGAACAAATGCGAAAAACGAAACACTTTAAGTAAAGTTAAATGATCTACAAAGAAAATTCAATCTAAAATTTCAGCGTAAAAACTAGAAAAACACGGGCAGAAGATGCCTCTGCTGAATAACAACATCCAACCTTTACCTGGTTTTAATGTGCCTGTATTCTGTTTAATATACATACTTAATTTTGAAGGACTTCATGACCTCTGGTGCTAAAACGTTTCAGAAATAAACCTCTGTGATGGGTAGAGTCAACTTATATCATTAAAACATTTGATTGGATAAACCCCTGAAGAAAAGCATTGACAAATCTAATGCAAACAGGTGACGACATTAACTGGATGAATTATACTTTGTATAGGCTCAATATTAGTGAAGCCTAATTTTTCAAATTAGACGTCTTTAGATTTGCCTTCAAGTCAGGATCAGTCTTGATCAGATCCTGATGTTGTGCCCCTTTGGCACCTCTTTTGAATTGTTTGAGTGACAAAGGCTTGGTTGGCCCACAACATTTTAAGTCTAAATGAGGGTAAAACAGAGGTCATTTTATTTGGAAATATTAAGATAAGATAAGATGCCTTTTATTGTCACTGAATAAAATTCAACAAAATTTAAATTGCAGCTTCACCTTGTCTAACATAAAACCTCATACAACAATTTAAGACAAAGGACAAAATACACATTCAACTATATACACAGAGAATACAGTAGGCAAAGAAATGCAGCAGGGAATATCAGAAAGTGCTGTACGCATGGCAGCTCTATAGATAAAAGTGCTGTGTGCATGACAGTTCTATAAACAAAGTGCAATGTGCCAGGAGTTGCAGACCCATTGCACTCCTAGCACATTGACTCCTTCTTGGATGTGGGCCCTCTTAAACAGCACGTGAAACAATCTGTCACCAACCTGGGAGTCATTATTGACAAAGATTTTAAATTTGACAAGCAGGTGAATGCAGTTGTCAAATCTGGATTTTATCATTTGCGTCTTTTATCTAAAGTTAAACCTTTTTTATCTTTTAATGCTTTTGAACAAGTTGTGCACGTTTTTGTCTCCTCTCGTTTAGACTACTGTAACGCACTTTTTATCAGCATCAGCCACAATGCACTTTCCCGCTTACAGTTGGTCCAAAATTCTGCTGCGCACTGGTAGTAGAAAGCGAGAGCACATTACTCCGATTTTAGCGTCCCTGCACTGGCTTCCAGTTCGTTTTAGAGTTGATTTTAAGATTTTGTTTGTTTTTAAAGCTTTGAATGGACTGGCCCCGGTTTACATCTCGGACCTCATCCAAATTTACCGGCCTCCCTGTACTTTGAGGTCCAAGGGCCAGCTCCAGCTTGTGGTGCCTGTAATGAGACTGAAAACCGGGGGGACAGGGCTTTTTCTGTGGTAGGCCTTCAGCTGTGGAATGATTTGCCCCTTAACATCCGAACAGCCCCCAATGTAGAGTGTTTTAAGTCTCGTCTTAAGACCCATTTTATGCTTTGGCTTTTAACACCGTGTGAGTGTGTGGTCCTCTGTGTGTTTTTTTTTTTTTTTTTGTACATTGGAAATTAATATATAAATAAAGTGGTATGGTATGGTATGGTATGGTATAAATACCAAGCACAAGCTGAATGTTGTCCTGCAGATGTTAGTCTAAGTCAAAGCCACCTACCTTGATCCTGCACATCACTGTGAACCTGTTTTTAGTTTTTTGCCCTTAATGATGCTTGAATCAATCAATCAATCAATCAATCAATTTTTTTTATATAGCGCCAAATCACAACAAACAGTTGCCCCAAGGCGCTTTATATTGTAAGGCAAGGCCATACAATAATTATGTAAAACCCCAACGGTCAAAACGACCCCCTGTGAGCAAGCACTTGGCTACAGTGGGAAGGAAAAACTCCCTTTTAACAGGAAGAAACCTCCAGCAGAACCAGGCTCAGGGAGGGGCAGTCTTCTGCTGGGACTGGTTGGGGCTGAGGGAGAGAACCAGGAAAAAGACATGCTGTGGAGGGGAGCAGAGATCGATCACTAATGATTAAATGCAGAGTGGTGCATACAGAGCAAAAAGAGAAAGAAACAGTGCATCATGGGAACCCCCCAGCAGTCTACGTCTATAGCAGCATAACTAAGGGATGGTTCAGGGTCACCTGATCCAGCCCTAACTATAAGCTTTAGCAAAAAGGAAAGTTTTAAGCCTAATCTTAAAAGTAGAGAGGGTGTCTGTCTCCCTGATCTGAATTGGGAGCTGGTTCCACAGGAGAGGAGCCTGAAAGCTGAAGGCTCTGCCTCCCATTCTACTCTTACAAACCCTAGGAACTACAAGTAAGCCTGCAGTCTGAGAGCGAAGCGCTCTATTGGGGTGATATGGTACTACGAGGTCCCTAAGATAAGATGGGACCTGATTATTCAAAACCTTATAAGTAAGAAGAAGAATTTTAAATTCTATTCTAGAATTAACAGGAAGCCAATGAAGAGAGGCCAATATGGGTGAGATATGCATATGCATATGAGAATACATTTTCTATTTCAAATACATCATAAAGGAAAGTCTTGTCTAAAAATAGCTTAGATAACTTAAGGTTTTTTTTTTTTCCAGATTAGGAAAAAATAGGCTCTAATAAATGTTTAAAAGTCGAGAAATAAGTTTGTTTTTAGATCACGTTACTTGAGCTCAGTGTCACTACAACAAATTACAAAGTGAAATCCGCTGAACATGAGTAAATAAATTTAAAGTAATTTATTTTTTATTTTATGTCATGACAAATGACACGATGAGGTGACTTTAGAAAGAAATACCACTCTACGTGTCTCTCCAACACTTTATGTTGGCCAATTTACATTTTATTCACATTCTGTTTTTAATCCTAATTGCCTTCAGCAACATTTTGGGTGTCACTGCCATAAATGTTAAGTGTGCCAACATTAAAAATATATGTGATCATAAATAAAATGTAGCTGTGAAAAGAAACTAAGCTGCTTTCTGTTTTGTTTTTTCTCCCTGCTGGCTGGACAACAGGAACATTCTGTTTTTAATTCATGTTATTTTACTGTCAGTAATTTACATGCAATACTTATTCATAATTTGGTGTTTATTTATGTCATTTAAATCATTTCAGTTTACCTGTGGTGTGTTTCTGAATTAAAAGCCTGTCTGTTTTCTCATTATAATGTCAGTTTGGCGCTCAAACATCATCAGATGAATTGTTGTCTGGTTACCATGGAGACGTGTATGATATTTAAAGCAACATACACATCACATATTTTACTCCACAGTTTTAGCAAAAATACTACATTTTATGTTTTTTTTGTTTGTTTGTTTGTTTGTTTTGTTTATTTTTGTGGTATTCAGAGTTTAAAGTAATGGGAACCCAAATTTACTCAAAGTATTTTTTTTTAAAGGGAGAAGACACCTTTTTTTTTTTTTTACAAACATTTTTTTTTTTTTTACAAACAAGAAAGTTACTGTTTAGTTTTTCTCACCTGCTGCCTGGACAACAGGAACATTGTTTTTAAAATTCATATTAATTTACTGTCATTAATGTAAAAGCTTGTTTCATCTCAGTGACATTATCATGTTGCTAACAATATTTTACTAAGATACAGTAAATCCAGATGGAAATAGGCTGGGTACTTACTGTGTGCACTTTTGATAAAGTGATTTCAATTTGCAGACCTTATCCTGTTCATTTACAACAGCATAGTAATTTACATAGAATACTTATTCATAATTTGGTGTGTATTTATGTCATTTAAATCACTTCAGTTTACCTGTTTGACAAAGTTGGGAGATAAATGTTTCTTATTGCTCCAAAGGTGTCGACAGTTTGGTGGTTGGTGTGTTTCTGAATTAAAAGTCTGTTTTCTCTTTATGTCAGTTTGGTGCTCAAACAATTGTTGTCTGGTTACCATGGAGACATGTCTGATATTTAAAGCAACATGCACATCACATATTTTACGCCACAGTTTTAGCAAAAATACTACATTTTATGTTTTTTTGTGGCATTCAGAATTTAAAGTAGTGGATAATGGAAACCCAAATTTACTCAAATTACAGTTTTTTAAAGGGACCAAACACCTTTTTTTTTTTTTTACAAACTGATTAATTGTGGTGTTATGAAGGTGTTACTAAACAGAAGAAAGTTACTGTTGAGTTTTTCTCACCTGCTGCCTGGACAACAGGAACATTCTTTTTAAAATTCATATTAATTTACTGTCATTAATGTAAAAGCTTGTTTCATCTCAGTGACATTATCATGTTGCTAACAATATTTTACTCAGATACAGTAAATCCAGATGGAAATAGGCCGTGTACTTACTGTGTGCATTTTTGATTAAGTGATTTCAATTTGCAGACCTTATCCTGTTCATTTACAACAGCATAGTAATTTACATGCAATACTTATTCATAATTTGGTGTGTATTTATGTCATTTAAATCTCTTCAGTTTACCTGTTTGACAAAGTTGGGAGATAAATGTTTCTTATTGCTCCAAAGGTGTGGACAGTTTGGTGGTTGGTGTGTTTCTGAATTAAAAGTCTGTCTGTTTTCTCTTTATAATGTCAGTTTGGTGCTCAAACGTCATCAGATGAATTGTTGTCTGGTTACCATGGAGACATGTCTGATATTTAAAGCAACATGCACATCACATATTTTACACCACAGTTTTAGCAAAAATACTACATTTTATGGTTTTTTTGTGGCATTCAGAATTTAAAGTAATGGAAACCCAAATTTACTCAAAGTACAGTTTTTTAAAGGGACCAGACACCTTTTTTTTTTTTTTTTTTTTTTTTTTTTTTTTTTTTTAACAAACTTATTGATTGTGGTGTTATCAAAGTGTTACCCAACAGAAGAAAGTTATTGTTTAGTTTTTCTCACCTGCTGCCTGGACAACAGGAACATTCTTTTTAAAATTCATAGTAATTTACTGTCATTAATGTAAAAGCTTGTTTCATCTCAGTGACATTATCATGTTGCTCACAATATTTTACTCAGATACAGTAAATCCAGATGGAAATAGGCTGTGTACTTACTGAGTGCACTTTTGATTAAGTGATTTCAATTTGCAGACTTATCCTGTTCATTTACAACAGCATAGTAATTTACATAGAATATTTCTTCCTAATTTGGTGTGTATTTATGTAATTTAAATCACTTCAGTTTACCTGTTTGACAAAGTTGTGAGATAAATGTTTCTTATTGCTCCAAAGGTGTCGATAGTTTGGTGTTTGATGTGTTTCTGAATTCAAAGTCTGTGTGTTTTCTCATTATAATGTCAGTTTGGTGCTCAAACATCATCAGATGAACTGTTGTCTGGTTACCATGGAGACATATCTGATATTTAAAGCAACATGCACATCACATATTTTACGCCACAGTTTTAGCAAAAATACTACATTTTATGTTTTTTTTTGTGGCATTCAGAATTGAAAGTAATGGATAATGGAAACCCAAATTTACTCAAAGTACAGTTTTTTAAAGGGACCAAACACCTTTTTTTTTTTTTTTTTACAAACTGATTGATTGTGGTGTTATGAAGGTGTTACTAAACAGAGGAAAGTTACTGTTGAGTTTTTCTCACCTGCTGCCTGGACAACAGGAACATTCTTTTTAAAATTCATATTATTTACTGTCATTAATGTAAAAGCTTGTTTCATCTCAGTGACATTATCATGTTGCTCACAATATTTTACTCAGATACAGTAAATCCAGATAGAAATAGGCCGTGTACTTAGTGTTTGCACTTTTGATTAAGTGATTTCAATTTGCAGACCTTATTCTGTTCATTTACAACAGCATAGGAATTTTTATACAATGGCTGAGTGGATCCTTGTCATTTGATTGGTGCTTTGTATGTCACATGACATGGATTAATTCATCCCATTTGTGTTGCATTGCATTTAGAGTGTGGCTTGGTTCCATTTATGTTTGGTACCATTGCACTCTGCACAGACACGCACACACCCATGTACGGCACATGCACGTCCTCGTGCACACGTGCACATGTGATTGCGCGCACACATGCACAAGTATGTGCGCGCCAATACATGCTCATGCATGCCCATGTACACGCGCACGCACACGCACACAAAACAAATCCACTGTGCTGCCTGGAGACTGTTAGCAGGCAAGAGAAGAAAAGCTGGACTCATTTCTGACGTGATTTTATTTTATTTTATTTTATTTTTTTGCTGCACTGAGGACGTACACAGTCTTTTTTTTGGTAGTATACGCACGCTCAAGCACCAACCAGGTTGCGTGTGTGTGCGCGCGCGGGGACAATGACTCTCCCGAGACATAATTTGATTGATCTAACTAACGCTGCTAATTTTTGTAAGATACACACACACACACACACACACACACACACAAAACAATTCCACTGTGCTGTCTGTTAGCAGGAAGAGAGAAAGAAAAGCTGGACTCATTTCTGACGTGATTTTTTTTTTTCACTGCACTGAGGACGTACACAGTCGACTGAGCCGGTTGTGTGTGTGCACGCGCGTGGGGGACAACGACACAATGATTTGATTGAGCTAACTGACTCTGCTACACACACACACACACACAATCCGCTCCACTGTAAGCCGTCTGGATGCATGAACACCTGTTCACATGAAACGCTGATGTGATTTTTTGCTGGACTGAGGAACTAAAGTCTTTTTTTTAATGGAAGTCTGAAGTCAGTGCACAGCATCACTGGACTACACATTACAGTGGAACACCAAAATGTAAGTCCCTTTTCTGTTGTTTATAAATTAATAAAATATCAAATGACAAGGATCTATTTTAGCTGTTATATAAACAAATAATTAATGTTTTTTACATTCTTTCAATGGAAGTTGTAGCAAAAATACTACATTTGTGTTTTTTTGTGGTATTCAGAGTTTAAAGTAATGAAAACCCAAATTTACTCAAAGTACAGTTTTTTAAAGGGACCAGACACCTTTTTTTTTTACAAACTGATTGATTGTGGTGTTATGAAAGTGTTACCCAAAAGAAGAAAGTTACTGTTTAGTTTTTCTCACCTGCTGCCTGCACAACAGGGACATTCTTTTAAAAATTCATATTAATTTAATGTCATTAATGTAAAAGCTTGTTTCATCTCAGTGACATTATTATGTTGCTCACAATATTTTACTCAGATACAGTAAATCCAGATGGACATAGGCCATGTACTTACTGTACTTTTGATTTAGTGATTTCAATTTGGACACCTTATCTTGTTCATTTACATACAATACTTATTCATAATTTGGTTGTCATTTAAATAATTTCAGTATACCTGTTTGACAAAGTTGGGAAATAAATATTGCTTAATGCTCCAAAGGTGTCGACAGTTTGGTGGTTGATGTGTTTCTGAATTAAAAGTCTGTGTTTTCTCATTATAATGTCAGTTTGATGCTCAAACGTCATCAGATGAATTGTTGTCTGGTTACCATGGAAACATATCTAATGCTTAAAGCAACATGCATATCATATATGTTCCTCAAGAGTTTTAGCAAAAAATGCTATCTTTGGTGGTTTTTCTGGTATTCAGAGTTTAAAAAATGGAAACCCAAATGTTAAAAGGACCAGACACCTTTTTTGACAAGGTGATTGACTCAGCATTATGAAAGTGTTACCCAATCGAAGAAAGTTACCTCATTTTATTATACGCACACCACACACACACACACACACACACACACACACACACACACACACACACACACACACACACACACACACCACATATATATATATATATATATATATATATATAT
Organism: Thalassophryne amazonica; assembly: GCF_902500255.1. Classification (NCBI taxonomy): domain Eukaryota; kingdom Metazoa; phylum Chordata; class Actinopteri; order Batrachoidiformes; family Batrachoididae; genus Thalassophryne; species Thalassophryne amazonica. The sequence goes on from NC_047111.1 coordinate 79,958,586, forward strand.
ATATATATATATATATATATATATATATATATATATATATATATATATATATATATAATGTTCTCCACTCAGATTGCAATAGCCAATCACAGATTAGCCTTTCTGTCCATCATTTACCTGTATTTTGGCATGCTTGGTGCCAGAAAGTTATGTTGGATCCAAAAGGATCCAAAAAGGCTAGGACCAAAAGTTATATTGGATCGGTTCCCACTGACCAATAGCGTTAGAGCTTACTGCCAACAGCTAGCCAATCAGAGCGCGGCATACGAAGGTCAGGAACTTGCTGACAGACGCTGGTTGAAAAAATGGTGACAAACATGTCAATAACAGCAGAAAATCGTCTGCCAGCGAGGTTTGCTGAGTTCACAGAGGAAGACTCGGCAACGCCTCGTCCAATATAACTTTTCTTCATCCAATATTTCTCTATGTTGGACTCCTTACCATCCATTATTTGTATAATATATATAAAGCTCTTTACATTTTTGCTTAGTTATTTTTGCTTCAGTTATTTGAAGCTGTTTGGTTGATTTGTGTTTGTAAAGTTTATTTTATTGCTGGTCACATCAGGCACAACTGAAATGAAGGAGGAACTATGGAAATGTGCTTTGGACAAAAACTATGAAAAGGAACATTTGGACTGATATCAACAACAAGTCTAAAGCCAGATTCTGTCATTGTGTATAGTTGTGTCAGTGGCCTTAACAAAGGTAATTAGCACTTCTGTGATGGCACCATTAATGCTGACAACTTGAGATTTTAGTTCAACGTATGCTGCCTTAAAAAAACCCAAAACGTTTCTTACATTAGAAAACTTGAAATTAAAATAGTTTTAAGTTAAAAAAAAAAAAAGATTCTTTGGAAATCTTTGTTCTTCTGTAAATTAAAACCATAACTTATCTGTTGTTGTTTCAGATGAGATTATTTCTTGCTTAACATGATAATGAACCTTTGACATTTATTTCTAGACAAATAAAATAGCATGAAAAGTAATGTGTACATTTTTAAGTCTGGTCGATTCATTCATTCATATCTGCATTTCAACCAGGAAAAAAAGACACTAAAAAAATGTAAATACTTATTACAAACACAAGAGATGATGTAACAATGACTGCAGTGTGTCTGTTAATTAGAATTTCTCAATGTGACATAAAACTCATGATTAAATCATGAAATGAAATTGTGATTTAATTTCATCATGAAATCACCATTTCACCATTTAATTACATCCTCACTGACTACTGCTTTTAATGTTGTAGTCAGGACCGAGTAATTACCAAAATATGAATTTGGCTATTCTAGTTTTAGAAAATATAATTCCACAGAGACGGCTCTCACTAAAGTGGTAAATGATCTTCTACTTGCAATGGATTCTGACACCCCTAGGGTTCTGGTGCTGTTAGATCTTAGAGCTGCGATTGATACAGTGGATCACTGTATTTTACTCAATTTTAATCCCAAAATGGAGAATCATTTTGGGGTTAATGGGAATGCCCTTGCATGGTTGACATCATACCTAACTAGTTGTTCTCACTGTGTCTTGTACAACAACACTACCTCTAACCTTAGTGACATGAAATTTGGGGTTCCACAGGGTTCCATCTTAGCTATGCTGATTATACTCAGTTATACATGCTGATAACTGCTGGAAATCTCATACAGATAAAATCCTTAGAGGATTGCCTTGCATCAGTGAAACGCTGATCTCTCAGAATTTCCTACCGTTAAACTCAGACAAGACTGAAATGATGGCTCTTGGTCCAGGGAAACATCGGCATCAATTTGACCAGTTAATGCTTAACCAAAGCTCATGTGTCTTACATCACACACTGACAAAGTGAGGGACGTTGGGGTGATTTGTGATCCTACCTTGTTATTTGACCTCCACATTAGGGCTATTACGAAGACTGTTTTCTTCCACCTGTGAAATATAATGAAGATCCGTCCCATCGTGTCTATGGCTGATGCTGAGACCCTGATTCATGCATTTGTTTCTTCTACGTTGGCCTACCGCAATGTTCTGTTTTCTGGTTTACCACAGTCCAGCATTTGGGGTCTTCAATTGGTTCAATTTGCTGCTGCCAGACTCTTGACACAAAGCAGAAAGTTTGACCACGTTACCAGGGGGAATTACCAGAGGGGCCCCTAATACAATTATAATATCGACAAATATGGGGGTGACCCAGTAAGAATTCTTTTCATGGGGCCCAAAATCCTTGGCTGCGCCCCTGCACATTACACCCATTTTGGTGTCTGTTCACTGGCTTCCTGTCTCTGTGAGATCAGATTTTAAGGTTCTACTATTAACCTATAAAATTATTCACAGACAAGCACTTGACCTAGTCAAGTCATACGTACCAGCCTGGGCTCTGTGTTCTCAGGGCACAGGGCTACTTTGTGTTCCTAGGGTGTATAAAAAGTCTGCGGGTCACAGAGCTTTCTCTTATAGTGCCACTGTTTTGTGGAATAATATCCCTGCATCAATAAAACAGATTCTGTAGAGACTTTCAAGTCTAGGCTTAAATGGCAAATGGACTGCATTTATATAGCTCTTTTCCATCTGCATCAGACACTCAAAGCGCTTTACACATCAGTGCCTCACATTCATCCCAGTGTCAGGCTGCTGCCATGCAAGGCGCCCACTACACCCCGGGAGCAACTAGGGAATTAAGGTCCTTGCCCAAGGGCCTTAGGTGATTTTCCGATCAGGCTGGGATTTTAACAGAGGATCCTCTGGTCTCAACCCCAATGTTTAACCACTCCGCTTAAGATGCATATATTTTCCCTTTCGTATGGCTAGCATACTGGCACAGTATGTTACAATCAATCAATCAATCAATTTTTTTTTTTATATAGCGCCAAATCACAACAAACAGTTGCCCCAAGGCGCTTTATATTGTAAGGCAAGGCCATACAATAATTATGTAAAACCCCAACGGTCAAAACGACCCCCTGTGAGCAAGCACTTGGCTACAGTGGGAAGGAAAAACTCCCTTTTAACAGGAAGAAACCTCCAGCAGAACCAGGCTCAGGGAGGGGCAGTCTTCTGCTGGGACTGGTTGGGGCTGAGGGAGAGAACCAGGAAAAAGACATGCTGTGGAGGGGAGCAGAGATCGATCACTAATGATTAAATGCAGAGTGGTGCATACAGAGCAAAAAAAAGAAAGAAACAGTGCATCATGGGAACCCCCCAGCAGTCTACGTCTATAGCAGCATAACTAAGGGATGGTTCAGGGTCACCTGATCCAGCCCTAACTATAAGCTTTAGCAAAAAGGAAAGTTTTAAGCCTAATCTTAAAAGTAGAGAGGGTGTCTGTCTCCCTGATCTGAATTGGGAGCTGGTTCCACAGGAGAGGAGCTTGAAAGCTGAAGGCTCTGCCTCCCATTCTACTCTTACAAACCCTAGGAACTACAAGTAAGCCTGCAGTCTGAGAGCGAAGCGCTCTATTGGGGTGATATGGTACTACGAGGTCCCTAAGATAAGATGGGACCTGATTATTCAAAACCTTATAAGTAAGAAGAAGAATTTTAAATTCTATTCTAGAATTAACAGGAAGCCAATGAAGAGAGGCCAATATGGGTGAGATATGCTCTCTCCTTCTAGTCCCCGTTAGTACTCTAGCTGCAGCATTTTGAATTAACTGAAGGCTTTTCAGGGAACTTTTAGGACAACCTGATAATAATGAATTACAATAGTCCAGCCTAGAGGAAATAAATGCATGAATTAGTTTTTCAGCATCACTCTGAGACAAGACCTTTCTAATTTTAGAGATATTGCGTAAATGCAAAAAAGCAGTCCTACATATTTGTTTAATATGCGCTTTGAATGACATATCCTGATCAAAAATGACTCCAAGATTTCTCACAGTATTACTAGAGGTCAGGGTAATGCCATCCACAGAAAGGATCTGGTTAGACACCATGTTTCTAAGATTTGTGGGGCCAAGTACAATAACTTCAGTTTTATCTGAGTTTAAAAGCAGGAAATTAGAGGTCATCCATGTCTTTATGTCTGTAAGACAATCCTGCAGTTTAGCTAACTGATGTGTGTCCTCTGGCTTCATGGATAGATAAAGCTGGGTATCATCTGCGTAACAATGAAAATTTAAGCAATACCGTCTAATAATACTGCCTAAGGGAAGCATGTATAAAGTGAATAAAATTGGTCCTAGCACAGAACCTTGTGGAACTCCATAATTAACCTTAGTCTGTGAAGAAGATTCCCCATTTACATGAACAAATTGTAATCTATTAGACAAATATGATTCAAACCACCGCAGCGCAGTGCCTTTAATACCTATGGCATGCTCTAATCTCTGTAATAAAATTTTAAGGTCAACAGTATCAAAAGCAGCACTGAGGTCTAACAGAACAAGCACAGAGATGAGGCCACTGTCTGAGGCCATAAGAAGATCATTTGTAACCTTCACTAATGCTGTTTCTGTACTATGATGAATTCTAAAACCTGACTGAAACTCTTCAAATAGACCATTCCTCTGCAGATGATCAGTTAGCTGTTTTACAACTACCCTTTCAAGAATTTTTGAGAGAAAAGGAAGGTTGGAGATTGGCCTATAATTAGCTAAGATAGCTGGGTCAAGTGATGGCTTTTTAAGTAATGGTTTAATTACTGCCACCTTAAAAGCCTGTGGTACATAGCCAACTAATAAAGATAGATTGATCAGATTTAAATCGAAGCATTAAATAATGGTAGGGCTTCCTTGAGCAGCCTGGTAGGAATGGGGTCTAATAGACATGTTGATGGTTTGGATGAAGTAACTAATGAAAATAACTCAGACAGAACAATCTGAGAGAAAGAGTCTAACCAAATACCGGCATCACTGAAAGCAGCCAAAGATAACGATACATCTTTGGGATGGTTATGAGTAATTTTTTCTCTAATAGTTAAAATTTTGTTAGCAAAGAAAGTCATGAAGTCATTACTAGTTAAAGTTAATGGAATACTCAGCTCAATAGAGCTCTGACTCTTTGTCAGCCTGGCTACAGTGCTGAAAAGAAACCTGGGGTTGTTCTTATTTTCTTCAATTAGTAATGAGTAGAAAGATGTCCTAGCTTTACGGAGGGCTTTCTTATAGAGCAACAGACTCTTTTTCCAGGCTAAATGAAGATCTTCTAAATTAGTGAGACACCATTTCCTCTCCAACTTATGGGTTATGTTGTGTGTTGGGGGGGGCGTGGCTGGATGTTTTGGTGTTCTTTTCTTTTCTTTGCTCTCCAGGTGGCATGAGGGCTGATTTGTCTGTGAAGAAGGTGCTGGCTGAAGAGTCTTCACCCTCATCAACATCATGGAAAGCACCTGTGATTGGTGCTCACGTGCAACCTGGACGACTTGCAGCTGAAGCAGATAATTGGATGGCGTTCTGCATTTAAGTCATGTGTGATTTGAGCAGAACTGCCGGGAACTCGACCTTGTGACGTTCGTTTGTGAGACGCTGAGGACCGCGCCTGGGTTTTGACACATCGAGCCCGTGAAGCAGGGAGGGGTGAGGACACATGCTGTCAGCACACACTAAAGGTAATTAAGTGTTTAAGTAATTGTTGATAGTAACTTGGTGTTTTGTTACACAGTATACTGGAATTGTGAAGAGAATTCTGCAGTTTGCTTCTCACTGCTGTGGCGTGAAGGATAAGTGATCCTCCACTTGTTGTGAGAAGCTGCTCATTTGCATAAAGTAAAAAAAGGACACTGACCTGAGTGTGTTGCTGATAGCGTGTGTTTATTGGAAGATATAGTTGTATCTGTTGACTTACCTCACCTTCTCTTTGCTTCACAGAGAATCAGTTTGTCGTGTCCACCTGGGGGGTGTTTGGCGGTGGTAGGAAGTCCAGGAGCGCCGGCTTTAATCCTTGCGGGCGCTGGAGAGCGAGCCATGAATCACTCCACCAGAGGGACGTTGTTTTTATGTTTTTACACTTTTAAGCACAGGTGAATAATAAATAGTTTCTGTTTGGAACCACTTTCTGGTTATTTTTAGCGCTGGGTCCTGTCTGACGCAGGTCCACTCCTCAACCCACGTTGACACATAACAGGTTATCTGCTTTAAGCTGCAAGTTTGTGAGTTATACCACGGAGTCAGGCACTTCTGATTTAAAGCTCTCTTTTTCAGAGGAGCTACAGCATCCAAAGTTGTCTTCAATGAGGATGTAAAACTATTGACGAGATACTCTATCTCACTTACAGAGTTTAGGTAGCTACTCTGCACTGTGTTGGTATATGGCATTAGAGAACATAAAGAAGGAATCATATCCTTAAACCTAGTTACAGCGCTTTCTGAAAGACCTCTAGTGTAATGAAACTTATTCCCCACTGCTGGGTAGTCCATCAGAGTAAATGTAAATGTTATTAAGAAATGATCAGACAGAAGGGAGTTTTCAGGGAATACTGTTAAGTCTTCTATTTCCATACTATAAGTCAGAACAAGATCTAAGATATGATTAAAGTGGTGGGTGGACTCATTTACATTTTGAGCAAAGCCAGTAGAGTCTAATAATAGATTAAATGCAGTGTTGAGGCTGTCATTCTCAGCATCTGTGTGGATGTTAAAATCGCCCACTATAATTATCTTATCTGAGCTAAGCACTAAGTCAGACAAAAGGTCTGAAAATTCACAGAGAAACTCACAGTAACGACCAGGTGGACGATAGATAATAACAAATAAAACTGTTTTTTGGGACTTCCAATTTGGATGGACAAGACTAAGAGTCAAGCTTTCAAATGAATTAAAGCTCTGTCTGGGTTTTTGATTAATTAATAAGCTGGAATGGAAGATTGCTGCTAATCCTCCGCCTCGACCCGTGCTACGAGCATTCTGACAGTTACTGTGACTCGGGGGTGTTGACTCATTTAAACTAACATATTCATCCTGCTGTAACCAGGTTTCTGTAAGGCAGAATAAATCAATATGTTGATCAATTATTATATCATTTACCAACAGGGACTTAGAAGAGAGAGACCTAATGTTTAATAGACCACATTTAACTGTTTTAGTCTGTGGTGCAGTTGAAGGTGCTATATTATTTTTTCTTTTTGAATTTTTATGCTTAAATAGATTTTTACTGGTTATTGGTGGTCTGGGAGCAGGCACCGTCTCTACGGGGATGGGGTAATGAGGGGATGGCAGGGGGAGAGAAGCTGCAGAGAGGTGTGTAAGACTACAACTCTGCTTCCTGGTCCCAACCCTGGATAGTCACGGTTTGGAGGATTTAAGAAAATTGGCCAGATTTCTAGAAATGAGAGCTGCTCCATCCAAAGTGGGATGGATGCCGTCTCTCCTAACAAGACCAGGTTTTCCCCAGAAGCTTTGCCAATTATCTATGAAGCCCACCTCATTTTTTGGACACCACTCAGACAGCCAGCAATTCAAGGAGAACATGCGGCTAAACATGTCACTCCCGGTCCGATTGGGGAGGGGCCCAGAGAAAACTACAGAGTCCGACATTGTTTTTGCAAAGTTACACACCGATTCAATGTTAATTTTAGTCACCTCCGATTGGCGTAATTGGGTGTCATTACTGCCGACGTGAATTACAGTCTTACCAAATTTACGCTTAGCCTTAGCCAGCAGTTTCAAATTTCCTTCAATGTCGCCTGCTCTGGCCCCCGGAAGACAATTGACTATGGTTGCTGGTGTCGCTAACTTCACATTTCTCAAAACAGAGTCGCCAATAACCAGAGTTTGATCCTCGGCGGGTGTGTCGCCGAGTGGGGAAAAACGGTTAGAAATGTGAACGGGTTGGCGGTGTACACGGGGCTTCTGTTTAGAACTACGCTTTCTCCTCACAGTCACCCAGTCGGCCTGCTTTCCCAGCTGCTCGGGATCTGCCAGAGGGGAACTAACGGCGGCTAAGCTACCTTGGTCCGCACCGACTACAGGGGCCTGGCTAGCTGTAGAATTTTCCACGGTGCGGAGCCGAGTCTCCAATTCGCCCAGCCTGGCCTCCAAAGCTACGAATAAGCTACACTTATTACAAGTACCATTACTGCTAAAGGAGGCCGAGGAATAACTAAACATTTCACACCCAGAGCAGAAAAGTGCGGGAGAGACAGGAGAAGCCACCATGCTAAATCGGCTAAGAGCTAGTAGCTGCGCTAAGCTAGCGGATTCCTAAAAACACGCAAAGTGAATAATGTGTAAATAATTTAGAGGTGATTCAGCAGAGGGAGTGCTTTAGTTAAGGCACGTTAAGATTACACTGGGGAAACAAATCGTTATCTAGATAACTAGATCAATCTAACTGCACAGATTAAACAGCTAACAGATACAGCAAAACACCGCTGTGCTCCAGAACAGGAAGTGATACAATACCGCAGTGAGAACCAACCACCAGTAGAGGCAAGCAAGAGTACAATGCTATTAATCCTTTTAAATTAATTTTATTAGTAAACAAAGTGGGTCTCGGCCTCAACTTTGTCTAAAGTCTGGGTCTGTTAGTGAAGCTAGTGGCCGGCGATCACCTTAGTATTTTATTTTATTTATTTATTTATTTTTGCTTTCCTGTTGCTTAATGCTGACAAATTATACCTTAAATGTAGTTTTTCTGGCAGACTGATTCTGTTTTCTTTTTCTCTCTGTCTGAGATGCAGCAGGATCCATGTGCTAGGTTGATGATTTCTGTGGCGAACGCAGGACAGACTCTTCTGTACGAACAGATCCAACAAGTGGCTTGATGACCCCCCAACAGTGGACTGGATGCCTGCATGGACACTCGTCAGTTGTTGTTGTGTTGTGTTTGGTACTGTAAACCTTTTTTGGTTGAATAGCCTAAGCAGTGGGTCACCCCTTTTAGTCTGGTCTGCTTGAGTTTTCTTCCTCAGTATCATCAGAGGGAGTTTTTCTTTACCACTGTCGCCTGTTTGCTTGCTCTAGGGCAGGGGTAGCCAAGTTCGGTTCTCGAGAGCCACATTCTTGACACTCTTAGTTGTCTTCCTGTTCCAACACACCTGAATCCAATGAAAGGCTCATTAAAAGTCTGCTAACGAGTCTTTCATTGGATTCAGGTGTGTTAGAGCAGGGAGACAACTAAGAGTGTCAGGAATGTGGCTCTCGAGGACCGAACTTGGCCACCCCTGCTCTAGGGTTTGGTAAGGTTAGACCTTACTTGTGTGAAGCACCTTGAGGCAACTTTGTTGTGATTTGGTGCTTTATAAATGTAATGAATTGAAATGAAAATATTTCTTCTACCTGTGCAAGTGTCTCATTGACTGAACTTTGTCTTCAAGGACATGTTTAATGATTCATTCATTCAATGTTGAAATATAAAAGGAAACAGCTTTTTCAAATTACAGAATAGTTGCTCTTTAAAGAACCTTTATTTAGAAGCGTAGCAGCGGGTGTGAGTTTTCAATGATGACAGGTGAGCTGGACTCTCAGGACATTTAACCAGATGAAGATCTCCTCCTCAGCTTCAACCTCTTGGTGGAGTTTTTGGAGACACTTTCCTCACATTTTGAAAAGCAGAGATGTTCTCTTCTTCCTTCTGGACTTCAGGTTTTGGTGTTTAGCTCCATCACTGGACATTTTGAAGTGCATCTGTTTTTACAAGGTTCTCTGCACAGCAAATGTTGAAATGTTCCTAATGTGGGACAAGTGAAGAAATATATTTCTTAAAATATAAAGACACACAAAACAGTGCTGTTCTATTTTCTTTAAGGTCAGATTACTAGATAATTAAAGAAAATTATCCCCGTGTTCATGTGGATTCCCTCCAGGTGCTCTGGCTTCCTCCTGCCTCCAAAGATGTGCAGATTAGGTGGACTGGAAACTTCAAAATTTACCATACGAGGTCTATTAGAAAAGAAACCGACCTTTTTATTTTTTTAAAAAACTATATGGATTTGAATCACATGCGATTACGTCAGACAAGCTTGAACCCTCGTGCGCATGCGTGAGTTTTTTCACGCCTGTCGGTTGCGTCATTCGCCTGTGGGCAGGCTTTGAGTGAGCACTGGTCCACCCCCCTCATCGGAATTCCTTGGTCGGAATTCCTTGGTCAGACTGGCGCTTTGCTTGATCAAAATGTTTTCAGAAACTGTGAGACACATCCAAGTGGACACCATTCGAGAAATTCAGACGGTTTTCGGTGAAAGTTTTAACGGCTGATGAGAGATTATGGAGTGTTACTGTCGCTTTAAGGACTGCCCATGGAGCTGGACGGCGTGCCGCGCCCCGAGCCGCTGTCGTCAGCCTGTTTCAAGCTGAAAACTTTCAGATTTAAGCCTCTGTTGACCCAGGACATCGTGAGAGAACAGAGAAGTTTCAGAAGAGCCCGGGATCAGCAGTTTATCCGGACATTCCACTGTTAAAGGAGATTTTGTAATGAAAGACGTGCGGACGGATTCGCGCGTGGGGTGGACCAGTGCTCACTCAAAGCCTGCCCACAGGCGGATGACGCAACCGACAGGCGTGAAAAAACTCACGCATGCGCACGAGGGTTCAAGCTTGTCTGACGCAATCACACGTGACTCAAATCCATATAGTTTTTGAAAAAATAAAAAGGTTGGTTTCTTTTCTAATAGACCTCGTATGTGAGAATGTGATTGTGTTTGTCAGTCTATATGTGGGCCTGTAATAGACTAGCATCCTGCCCAGGGTGTACCCCACCTCTCGCCCAATGACTGTTGGGATAGGCTCCAGCTCCCCCATGACCCCTACCTGGAATAAGTGGAGAGAGAAAAATGAATGAATATGATATTCAGCATCTTTTTTTTCTTTGCACACATCTGTTTAAAAAAAGCAAAAAATATAATCTTTTCACCATATTGTGTTAACAAAGTTTAGTATGGCAGAAGAGGCTGCTGCCAGCCTTTAGAGGAGGTGGCTGCTTTCCAAACACTTCTTTCACACACCTGAAGAATTTTGGACTAACTGTTAATGTTTTTCCACCTGCAACCAAATGCAACACACTTGCCACAGCAATAATTGTGTTTTCGCTGAAATTCCCAGTTAGATGGGTTTTCTCATCCATCACAAAAATGTAAATGTTGCATGCATCTTTTCTCTCTCACCTTTTTGCTTCCACCTTTCTACTGCACTTCTGCAAAATATGACAGCACCAACCCTAAACCTCTGGTGATGAAAAATTAAGCTGACACAGAAGTGCCCAAACCTTCAATTGTATTTAACGACAGTTGTGGCTGACTCCAAAAGCGAGTGCTTTCTCACTGAACCTTGTGCTAAAATGCCAGTGTTTCCAGCAGAAATAAATATGTTTTAAACTATAACTAGTTTCCTCGTTCATAACAGCTGTGTGTGTGTGTGTGTGTGTGTGTGTGTGTGTGTGTGTGTGTGTGTGTGTGTGTGTGTGTGTGTGTGTGTGTGTGTGTGTGTGTGTGTGTGTGTGTGTGTGGTCGCGCATGTGCGTGTAGGGGGTGAATTTGTATATAACTCATCATTTTAAACTATTCAAAGCAATAAAATTATGAATAATTATGAGTTTGTTCACTTTGAGTGACAACTAGTGTGCCAACTCAAGGCAGCCATCTGTTAGCTGCTAGCAGTGGCTGCAAGCTGCCGTGTTTATTTTTCTGAGCATTTTATTATAAATACCTGAGACAACATGGCTTGGTTTGCTTTTAATTATACAAACAGACCAGCGAAGGAGTCTGTACTCCAGTATTTCTGTTGATTAAAATTTTAGTATTATTTAATTTGTATATAAGCATCGTTAGCATAGCTGTGAAGCTATTGAGAGCTTGTGAGGTTATCTCCTCTGTTACACCACAGTTACTGAGGCATTATGCTGGTCATAGTTTTTAATGTCTGCACACCAGCCACGCATTATGAAAACCACATCTCAGACAGTTAAAAATATGCATTTATGGGTTGGCTGGGCATTCAGCGGAGTCCGGCACTGCTAAGATCATGACATTTGAAACGGCTAATTTTAGCTTGAAACCTCTCATCTGAAACCATGTGGGTGATGTCACGGAGGATTTGTCCAGTAAATAGAAGACTATATCCAGAACTGGATACAGCACCTAATACATGTTTCAGATAAAAAGGATGAAGGTGAGCTGATATCACAGACTGAAGTGTGTGTTTTAGCAGAATTTGGAAGCTCTGACACTAATATTTAGAAAGCTGTGAGGTGTGTAATCAACAAGGCAAGCTTACTGCAGTTAAATAAGACTTACTGAATTTTCAATAAAATCACCTTCTTTAGTTTATTCCACATTTAACATGAAACTTTGCATGATCATGGGGATGGACCAGTGGTCTGCCTTATTTGCTATCAAGTATCAAGGCAGATCTGTAGTGTGGTGGAGGCACGGCACCAGGTCATTCTCCCAGATGTGTCCTGAGAATGTCAAAAGGTGTTAAAAAGGTTTCCTAACATTTTGAAAGCAGCTGATTGAAACATGCAAATGGTTATTTTCCTATCAGAGTTTATAAACTCATACCTCAGTCATTTCAGATGTATAACTGTACGGTTGCAGAGTTCATTCCTTCATATCCCTCAGAAAACAAATATTAATAACACCAAACAAATCTGTCTACACCTCTCTTTTCATAAACAAACAAGCAAACCAACCAAAAAAACAAACAAACAAACAAACAAACAAAAAACAGTGTAACTTATTATCTGGGGAATTCATACATGTTATATGATACTCATGTCCTGTAGATTTGTAAGATTAGTAATATTAGATTTCATCCGCGAAGCTGCAGTGACAACCACATAAAACTGAGAGCAGGCAGGCTCTGAAAGCAGCAGCTAAAATATCCTTCCCAGTGATGATCCTAAATAACACCAGAAAGTGACACTTCCATGAGCGAATGTGCTTAGACACCGGTGGGTGGCTCTTGTCGTTGACAATTGGAACTCTGAGAAATGGTATCTCGGTTCTTATGCCAGGGAAGTATTTTTGGCCCCTAGGACGGAAGTTTCTGCATGAAAGAAGCCAAAGGCAGCATCATTTTAATATTAGTATAAAAAATACCCCAATTTTCAGTTGTTTAATTTGAATATATATATATATATATATATATATATATATATATATATATATATATATATATATATATATATATATATATATATACTAGTAATGTACCCATCCTTCAGACAGTGAAGAATATGGTGGCTCACTGACCCGGGAAAGTGTGCAGCAGTATACCGAGACAACGTATTAACTTCCAAAAGAAAGCTTTCAAAGCATTTTGTAGTAGCAGCTATAACAGACACATTGAGCCCTTATTTAAGAAGGTTAAACTTCATCTTTTTTAAGTCCTAATAATTATGAAATGACTGATTCTGTAGTGTAATGAAAATGGTTGTAACATTTAGTTTTTTATAATTATGTTATGAAGTTGTCAGTAAACTTTATCTATCACAACACCAGGTGGCAGTAAAAGACATTTGCAGCAGTAACAGGGCCACCTAATATATACTGAAGTATGATGGGAATGACAGATTATAATAAATTATGAGAATGCACAAAATTCAAGGCAACACTAGAAAGAAAGTGTAATAAAAACATGCTGACATTTGTTTGCAACAATTAAGAAGCAATGTTTTCACAAAACTATAGATGTTGTGTGGGCCGCTGAAGAGGAGGTACTGCTGGCCCACCACCACCAGAGGGCGCCCTGCTTGGAGTGCGGGCTCCAAGCACGAGAGGGCGCCAGACCCAGAAGAAGTGACAGCTGTCACTCATCCTCTGCACCAGCTGTCACTCGTTCATCATTACCACCATAAAAGCCGGACTGCAACTCCACCTCCCCGCCGAGAAATCGACTACCATTACCAAGGTAATTCTCTGCTGTATCCTTAAAGAATAATAATCTAATCTCATTTGCAGCCGTTGTCCTGTGGTTGTCGCCTTATCTGGGATTTCGGCGTTTGGTGTGACTGCGACGGCTTCGCCTCACACTCCAAACAGATAAGTGGAAAAACAGGAGCTGCACGAGTGTATGATTGGAGGTGGAGGTGCTCCCTCCCTCGCTGACTGTGGATTTACTGAGTGTGCGGACTCACACTCACTCATCATATTTCTGCTTTCTGCCAGCAGTACCAGGGTCGACAGCCGAAGACAGAGGCCACCTGGGGACTTGGGACTTGGCGGCTCCGGTGTTCTTCAGACCGTTGGTGGTGGAAGCCGTGTGGGACGCAGCTTCTCTCTCGTCGGGGGTCTTCTATCTTCGAGCCTGCCCACACGTCACCTGGTGTTAAATTGACTGTGCAGATTACAGTATGTTTCGTTGTGTATTATCGCAACATTAAATTGTTACCTTTTTGGCTTATTCATTGTCCGTTCATTTGCGCCCCCTGTTGTGGGTCCGTGCTACGACACCATCCCAACAATAGTGTTTTTATGCTTTTTGGGGGGGCCTTGTCCACACATCCCAAGTTCCAAAACTTCATTTCAGGGAGATGCTTATCGACCCCCCACCACCACCACCACCATGCCCCATACATACACACTTAAGGCCAACAACTTTTCAACAACTTTTTATTAACTACCAGTAATTTCTTAAAAACAAAACAGTACAGTATTGGTCTGTATACATTTCAATTGTATGTCCATGTCCTTTCTATCTTCCAGCCTGCAGAGAACACCTGTCATGCTTTCTATTTTTCCTGGGACTTTTTCAGGTTCTCATTGTATGTACATGCTGCTTGCTTTGCAGACTTGAGCAATTTCCCAACACTTCAAAGTCATAGCACTCAACAGCATTGAATTTGTTAATCTTACAGGACATCAGGTTCACAAGAGTTTGGTGAGACATCTGTCACCTGAATTCTGTTTTGATATGACGCACCAAACTGAATGCTCTCTCCACATCACAATTGGAATTGGGCAGAACCAGCAACAGCTTCATTAGTTGGCAGAGCTCTTTGAATCTGACCTGACCTGTGCTAACTGATTTGACTTTTGATAGCTTCCCCCAGAACTCATCAATTGACAAATTCCTGTAATTTGGAATGACTTTCTCCAAACTGGTTGAGGTATAATCCAGCACCTCTAAGTGTAGCTGTTCCTTCGCATCTGCTTCCACAACATTGGGGAATCTCTCTGCCAAAGTCAAAATCTGCTCTCGTGTCACATCATCTTGGCCCTCTGGATTAACAACTGACATATTTGTCAAGATTTGGTCTCTCACTGGGAACTTTTCCTTTACTTTTTGGAAGCTCCTGACATAGAATGATCTTGCATCTTTGAAGAATTGCTTTGTCTTGTCAGAAGGGATTTCTTCCTCGCTTACTAAGTGTCTCCTTGTCAAGAATCCAACAAAAAGGTTTTCATCTGCACAGTGGACTTCAGGGTTGCTCACATCTATCTCCAGCACATTCTGCTCTCTCAACACCTTTGGCACTATGAATCTGCTTCCGATGTCATGCAGGAGCTCTTCAACGCTGTCATTTAATTTGAAGAGAACGGGTGCCTTGTTTTGAAAAATCAAATTAAATTTATCAAAAGACTGTGTGGCATTGTGGAGAAAGCAAGTGTAGATTTTCATCATGGGGTCTGTCAGCCTCTTCTCAATATCACAGGACTTCTGATTTTCACTGTGTGATTCAAAGTAAGAACTAAAAGCAGGCCATTGGTTTAGCAGATGGTCCAAGCTTTTCCCCAAAGAAAGCCATCGTGTAGGGCAGTGCTTCTGTCTCTGCTGGGCTACATTACAGAACTCCTGAAACTCTTTCAGTTCCTCTCTTCTTTTTGAACTTTTCTCAAAGTAGTAGTAAATGTCAATTATCAATTCTTCGGGTGACATTGAGAGCTCTTTTGCAGCAGTTTTGGTACATATGTTAACCAAGTGACTAGGACAGCCAACACTGTATATGTGAGGGGCCTGTGCTTTCACTCTTGACAAAACAGAGTTGTTTTTGCCAATCATGACATTGCAATTGTCACTGCTGAATCCTATGCAGTTGGACCATTCAGTGCCCTTCTCTTCCATGGATGATGCCATGCAGTTGAATATATTTTCAGGTTTGGCATCATTGCATACTGGCATATCAATAAATCCAACTGCCACCTTATCCTGTGCTTCACTGTAGTACCTAGCTAAAATAGCACATTTTTCTCACACATGATGTCATTGCTTTCGTCAACCAAAATACTGTATGGCTTTTTTTTCTGTGCGAATTAGTTTGCACATATCCTCTGAGCATTCAGGTTCCAGGGCCAAATTCATTATGGCTGTTGCTTTGGTGGAGGAGCAGGGATAATGTTTAGCTATTTCTGAATCTGGAAACATCTTCCTGAACAACTTGCCAGTGTGCCTACAGACATTGAATGGCACATTGTGTTCGACAACAGATGATGTGAAATACACCTCAGCTGCAGTGACCTTCTCAGTGAGACTTTGCTTTTCTGCAGAAAAGAACTGTGATATATTGGAGCAGCCTTCCCTGCGCTTAGCCTCCCTAATATGGTGTGGTCCCTAAAGAATAAAGCAGATAATTAGGCCTATCATTTCTACATATTTTCTACAATTAATTTACCCTTAGCCTACATTGATCAACATATTAAATTGGGATTTTTTTTAAATGCTTAGACAGGCTGGATATAGATAGTTAGATAGCTGGCTAGTTAGATATAGGCAGGGCTCTAAATTAACACCAGCCAACCGGCCAAATTCTGGTGAAAAATTCAGTTTGGCTGGTAGAAAAGAATATTTGCTAGCCACTTTGACCCATTAGTAAGTGTGTGTTTGGCTAGTACAACCCCTGGCAAAAATTAAGGAATCACTGGTCTCGGAGGATGTTCATTCAGTTGTTTAATTTTGTAGAAAAAAAGCAGATCACAGACATGACACAAAACTAAAGTCATTTCAAATGGCACCTTTCTGGCTTTAAGAAACACTATAAGAAATCAAGAAAAAAAGATTGTGGCAGTCAGTAACGGTTACTTTTTTAGACCAAGCAGAGGAAAAAAATATGGAATCACTCAATTCTGAGGAAAAAATTATGGAATCACCCTGTAAATTTTCATCCCCAAAACTAACACCTGCATCATATCAGATCTGCTTGTTAGTCTGCATCTAAAAAGGAGTGAACACACCTTGGAGAGCTGTTGCACCAAGTGGACTGACATGAATCATGGTTCCAACATGAGAGATATCAACTGAAACAAAGGAGAGGATTATCAAACTCTTAAAAGAGAGTAAATCATCACGCAATGTTGCAAAAGATGTTGGTTGTTCACAGTCAGCTGTGTCTAAACTCTGGACCAAATACAAACAACATGGGAAGGTTGTTAAAGGCAAACATACTGGTAGACCAAGGAAGACATCAAAGCGTTAAGACAGAAAACTTAAAGCAATATGTCTCAAAAATCAAAAAATGTACAACAAAACAAATGAGGAACGAATGGGAGGAAACTGGAGTCAACGTCTGTGACCGAACTGTAAGAAACCGCCTAAAGGAAATGGGATTTACATACAGAAAAGCTAAATGAAAGGCATCATCAACACCTAAACAGAAAAAAACATGGTTACAATGGGCTAAGGAAAAGCAATTGTGGACTGTGGATGACTGGATGAAAGTCATATTCAGTGATGAATCTCGAACTGCATTGGGCAAGGTGATGATGCTGGAACTTTTGTTTGGTGCCTTTCCAATGAGATTTATAAAGATGACTGCCTGAAGAGAACATGTAAATTTCCACAGTCATTGATGATATGGGGCTGCATGTCAGGTAAAGGCACTGGGGAGATGGCTGTCATTACATCATCAATAAATGCACAAGTTTATGTTGATATTTTGGACAATTGAAAGGATGTTTGGGGATGATGAAATCATTTTTCAAGATGATAATGCATCTTGCCATAGAGCAAAAACTGCAAAAACATTCCTTGCAAAAACACACATAGGGTCAATGTCATGGCATAGGGTCAATGTCAATGAGCAGATCTGATTTGATGCAGGTGTTAATTTGGGGGATGAAAATTTACAGGGTGATTCCATAATTTTTTCCTCAGAATTGAGTGAGTCCATATTTTTTCCCTCTGCTTGGTCTAAAAAAGTAACCGTTACTGACTGCCACAATCTTTTTTCCTTGTTTTCTTATAGTGTTTTTCTTATAGTGCTTCTTAAAGCCAGAAAGTTGCCATTTGAAATGACTTTACGTAGTTTTGTGTCATGTCTGTGATCTGCTTTTTTTCTACAAAATTAAACAACTGAATGAACATCCTCTGAGGCCGGTGATTCCATAATTTTTGCCAGGGGTTGTAGATTAACATCTACTAGCCATTTTGGCTGGTGATGAAAAAAGTTAATTTAGAGCCCTGTAGGCCTATAGTAACTACATATGCATTAATACTTAAAAGAAGTCTTTAATACGTTTTGCTTAATTTTATAACAGCATTTAACCTACAGAAATAAAATGCAGGTGATCTGGCGTGTTAAACTTAGCCTGCCTCGACATGTCTTTTACAATCATTGAGTCCGCCGTGGGTAATACTGAAGTCACTGTTGCATACAGTGCACCTCGCCACGGTGTCATCATTCTTCACCTTAACTAGACAGGGATATACTTTAGTATATTCTGCTGTAAAATGAGTCTTATATTTTCATTTTTTACAGGAGGATTCACCCTCTGCCATCTCGCAACGTGTGCTGACTTGAGTGTTAACTAGGTGACGGTCGGAGAGAGTAAACCAAAGCCCTCCCACACCAAAACTTATTGGCTTATTTTGCTGACTAAACCAATCAGCGTGCTCTCTGGCAAGCAGTCACCCTGAACGCTCGCTGAACAAATCACTCGCTTTGGACAGACACGCATGCACACAGGTTCCAAGCAATCTCTCCTCCCCCCACCCCCCTCTCTCTCTCGTGCCTGTGCAATAGAAG